>NC_034602.1:73285005-73365292 GCF_900095145.1 Mus pahari | reverse complement strand
TGGTGATGGTGGTGGTGGTGATGGAGGTGGTGGTGGTGGTGGTGGTGGTGGTGGTGATGGAGGTGGTGGTGGTTGTCAGAGTCATTTAATGTCTGCTTCTATTTCCCGAGGGCTGTTTAAATAGTTTACCAGATCTTAATTTAACTTTGGTAAGTTTGATCTGTCTGGAAAAAAATCATCCATTTCATTAAGATCTTCCAATTTTGTGGGATGTAGTTCTCCACCTTAAGTTGCTGATTTCCTTCTATATTTTCATAGTGCTGAGTTTTTGGATATTGCTTAAATTTGGTTTTGTCTTGCAAATTTTGTTGGGTACGGTAGTCTAGGTTTTTTTTTTTAGAATTTGCAAGATAACTGTCTAAGCCCTTCTACTATTTAGAGTCTCTGTTGAAAAGTTGGGTGTAATTCTGTACTTCTTCCTGAGTAGGTAAGCTAGCCTTTTCCCTTGCTGCTTTTAATATTCTTTCTTTGTTCTTAGGACTTTGGGATGCGTTATAGATACACGTGACTCTGATATGTTACCAGGTGTTCTATTAGCGTAAGGTGAAAGAGATAAAGGAAGGTACCTCTTCCTGGTAGAAGAAACACACTTCCCAGGTGCCTGAGGAATGTTAATTTGTAGACGTGTAATTCAACTTCTGCAATCCTGTTTCCAGCCTGAGATCAGCCCAGATTGCCATATTGAGACTTTGTCATTGATACTGAATTTTTTGGTTTGGGAATTAACACTTTTATGATGGGACAGGTTAATGAATCTCTGTGTTCTCAGTAAAAAGAGCAAGACTTAGAGGACTAGCATGATTAACTTAGAGGTTAAAAGCCCTGGCTGTTCTTTCAGAGGACCCGGGTCTCAGTGCCAATGTGTGGGTTCACAACCATCTGTACCTCTAGTCACAGAGGATCCTACACCCTCTTAAGTTATCTGCATCAGCAGGAACAAACAGATGACATACAGAAATGCATGGAGGAAAAACATTCATAAATATAAAATATTTTCTTAAATTATCTAAAAAATGAGCAAGACTTTCAAGAATTATTCCAATTTTCTTTTCCTTTTCTTTTATTGGATATTTTCTTTATTTGCATTTCAAATGTTTACCCCTTTTCAGGTTTCTCCTTTGAACCTCCCCATACCATCCCCCTCCCCCTGACTCTATGAGGATGCTCCCCCACCTACCTACCTACTCCCATCTGTCTTCCCTCCCTGGCATTCCCCTCCACTGGGACACTGAACACCCTCAGGTCCAAGGGCCTCTCCTCCCACTGATATCCAACAAGGCCATCCTCTGCCACATATGAGGCCAGAGCCATGTGTATTCTTCGGTTGGTGGTACAGACCCTGGGAGCTCCAAGAGCTCTGACCAGTTGACACTGTTGCTCCCTCCATGGGGCTGCAAACCCCCTCAGCTTCTTCAGTCCCTTCTCCAACTCCTCCATCCAGGACCCAGCTCTCAGTCCAATTGTTGGCTTTGAGCATTACCTCTATATTCACCAATCCCTGGAGCCTCTCAGGAGACAGTCATATCAGGCTCCTATCAGCAAGCACTTCCTGCATCCACAATAGTGTCCAGGTTTGGTAGCTGTATATGGGATGGATCCCCCAGGTAGGGCAGTCCTTCAGTTTCTGCTCCACAATTTGATTTCATATTTTGTCCTGTATTTTGTTCACCCTTCTAAGAAGCACTGAAGGATCCTCAGTTTGGTTGTCCTTGTTCTTGGGTTTTGTATCATCTGTGAATTGAATCTTTGGTATTCTGAACTTTTGGGCTAATATCCACTTATCAGAGAGTGCATACCATGTGTGTTCTTTTGTGACTGAGTTACCTCCCTCAGGATGGTATTTTCAAGTTCTATCCATTTGCCTGAGAATTTCATGAAGTCATACAATTCTCTTGATCTAACACTTCTTCATTCACTATAATGTTATTAGTATTATCATTTTAGGTTGATTGGAGCTATTTGTGTATTTAAATAATAATAAATAATAATTGATCAAATATGTATATATTAATTTAAAAATAAATAATTTGTTTGTCAGTCAGGTGTCAACTCATAAAGGATATGCTAGAGATAATTCTGAACTAAATTGTTTCATTTAAAATTGCTTACGTCTGCTTTGTAACTAGGATATATTAAAAGGTAAATGAAGTTAGAAGTAATAGCAACTGAACATTACTTTGTAAAGGTAACAGTACTTGAGACGAAAAAAAGAACAAAGCTCGCTCTCTCTCTCTCTCTCTCTCTCTCTCTCTCTCTCTCTCTCTCTCTTTCTCCCTACAAAGTCATGGAAAATAAAAGAAACATGACGGAAACCAGCGGAAGAGCCTCACCAGAACATAAGTCAGCTGATACCTACATCCTTTACTTCCCAGCCTCCAGTTTTGGTAAAATATTAATGTCTTGTGATTAAGCCACCTAGCCTGTGGCATTTTTGTCATGGCATGCTGAATACACAAACACAGCAATCTGATTATAATGTATTTCATAATCATGCTATATTATTCAATCAACCTATTTATTATTTAAAAGTCAAAATGTCTTTTTTATTGTATCACTTTGTGATATATGTGTAACTTTATTTCCTACATTTCATCATGGCACAAACTAATAATTACTTTTAGCAAAATCACTCCCTGATTCTAGAAATATTTACATTATCTCTTTGCTCTTTAAATTTATCACCTTTTTCTTGTTGTGAGAAACCACATAATAGATATCACTCATGTCCTATATTATAAATTCAACCTTAAAAATTGTATACTTTGACATTTAATTTTGAAAAACTAAAAATATTTTATATCAACGTGACTTCTAATAGATTTTCATAAAATCTGAATATAATCTGAAGGACATAATGAAAATAATATATTTTAAAGAAAGTTTGAGACATTAGCAGTTAACTTAGTGCACATTAGTTTATTATTTTGTCTCTGTGATAAACTCCAGGACCAAAAGTAATGTGAGAAGATTTTTGTGTTTTTGTATTTTCTCTTTCTTTCTTTCTTTCTTTCTTTCTTTCTTTCTTTCTTTCTTTCTTTCTTTCTTTCTTTCTTCCTTCCTTCCTTCCTTTCTTTTCTTTTTTCTTTTCTTTTCTTTTTTCTTTCTTTCTTTCTTTCTTTCTTTCTTTCTTTCTTTCTTTCTTTCCTTCTTTCTTTCTCCTCCTCTTTCTCTTCCTCCTCCACCTCCTTATCCTTCTGTTCCTTTTCCTTCTCTTCTCCTTCTCCCCTATGCCCTCCTCCTTCTCTTCTTCTTTTTCTCCTTCATCCAATCATAATCTACATAAGGAAAAGACTTCCTAACTAGAGCTAGGACTTCATTCATCAACTCACAGTTAAGAAAATGCCTCAAAGACATGCCCTCAGGAAAATCTGATTGAAAATAATGATCTCAGCTAAGGTGCTTGTTTCACAGGAAATTGTAATTTTTGTCTATTTGACAGTAAAAAGTAACCAAGGTAACAGAGCAGGGCAGTGGAGAAGAACTTCCATCTCCTATTCTTGCTGAGGCGATTTCAGGTTTAACAAGAACTTGATCTCTTTGCTGGAGAATGCTGAGGGAAATGACCCATTTCTATTCTGTGAACCAAAGGCAAGATGCCCTAGCTAACTTGTTTGTTTGTTTGTTTGCTTTTTAGATTTTAGCGACAGGGATTCTCTGTGTAGCCCTGGCTGTCCTGGAACTCACTCTTTAGACCAGGCTGGCCTCGAACTCAGAAATCTACCTGCCTCTGCCTCCCAAGTGCTGGGATTAAAGGCGTGTGCCACCACTGCCCAGCCCTAGCCAACTTGTCTTACTCACTGTTAAACATTGTGTTTGTGCAAAACTCCATGTTCAGCCAACCACTTATTTTGGCTTCTGTTAAGCTGCTTGGTTGCACAAAACTTTCCCCTGCATCTGCAGAGTAAGGAATAAGCATGTAGCTTTTGCCTCTAAAGGCCTCTTGTTCTAAATGCTTGGGTCAATATTTGGGTCCCTAAATACCTGAGTGTTGTTTTAGTTGGCTGGAATAAAGACATTCAAATGAAATAAACCGTATCTGAATGGTTATCTCTGGGTTCCACATAAGTGAGCATGATATATTGTTTTGTTTTTAAATTTCTGTTTTTGAAGCATGTTTAGTATATATCCATATTGCTCTGTAAGTTCTAACTGAACTGGAATTTTCTGTATATGTCATGTGATGCAGGCTTACATGGTATTTTCCTGAAGTAAGACCAATGGGAGGACAATTGATGTTTGGAGAGAGTATAAATAGGACTTAATGGACAGTGACTGCTAGCTTTCGTAGTGTACTGGCTGGTCTTGTGTGTCAACTTGACACAAGCCGGAGGGAGTTATATAGAAAGTTGCCTCCCTTGAAGAAATGCCTCCATGAGATCCAGCTGTAAGGCATTTTATCAATTAGTGATCAGTGATGGGAGGGCTCATTGTAGGTGTTGTCATCCCTGGGCTGGTAGTCCTGGGTTCAATAAGAAAGCAAGCTGAACAAGCCAGAGGTTGCAATAGAGTAAGCAGCATCCCCCCTTTGGCCTTTACATCGGCTCCTGCCTCTATGTTCTTGCCCCATGTGAGTTCATGTCCTAACTTCCTCTAATGATGCACAGCAATGTGGAAGTGTAAGATGAATAAACTCTTTCCTCCCCAACTTGCCCCTTGGTCATGAATACAACCCTGACTAAGACACATATCTAGTTTTGCAATGCTTCCTTGGTCTCATAATGATCTCCCGTTCCACGAGAGAGGCACAATAGAGAATGTCTCCTGGAATCCTGGCTGGTGCTGGTTGTTCTCACTGACTTATGCAGCTTCTGAAAAGGTCTTGCAATTTCTGTTGCATCATGCCACCACTGCTGATTTGTGTTTGGTAGCACCGAACTGGACTGCTGATATCCTGACAGAGATTGGAATTGTCCCAAGGAACTATGTCTAAATAGGTCCATGTACTCATGTTCTTTTTACCATCTTTTCTTCCCTACCTTTGGATGGTGGGCTGAGGGGCGGGGGTCAGTGCATTGGAGACCTTTGTTAAAAGTAGGTTCTAATTTATCTAAGTCTACAACTAACTGTTTATAAGCTAGTATTCCTCAGCATACATTTACTATATGTCATTCGTCTGTTTTTGTAAAGATAAAAACCTGACTTCCCTCTGATATTTTCTTGAAGCATCATTATAATGTTCACTATGTAAGTTTGGAGCCCAACTGATGCACTGAGTTACTGGAGCTCTGGAAACTTTAAAATTATTTTTTTTAAAGTAGAAGTCGTAGTAGAACTGCAAGCTTTCCGTGGCACGTGCTAATGGCTGCAGGTGCTCTTTGATTCTTCTTTCCAGTAAGTGGAGGGGTAGAATCTGGGCTTTTAACTGTATGTTACATCTGACTTAAATGGCAGGTGTCTTTCCTTCACTGTACAGAAGCACAAATTTCTTGTCTCAAAACATATTTAGGCATGAATATTACACAAGGGACCACAATGTCACCTTCATTTTAAACTCTATTTTGTTTCATAATTTAGTACTTGATGCTTCTCACTTCTGCAAAATTAGCTTTTCCTCTTTGATTGGCTTAATTAGCATTACTTCATATGTTGGCCTCAATCTATGAAACAGCACACCTGAGTTTGCCATTTTGCTAAGAATTTTCCAAGTTTCCTTTTCAAAATTAAATATTTACACTGTTGGCAGTTGAGAATTTTAACTAATAAGAACATATGGTGCTGTCAGTAGGACAATACCATGTTACTTACAATAAAATCAATTATCTCTCACAATTAATCATCTATCCCTTCAAGCAGAATGTGCAGTGAATGATGTTGAATACATTGTGACATGTGTATCCTGGAGATGTGAACTAAACCGGAGGGCTGGCAGAGGGCACAGCCGTTTACAATATAAAATACCGACAGCAAGAAACTTTCATAAACTCACTTTCTTCTTGGCCAATTGTATACAAATAAATCAATGTTATATTGTTGCGTTGAAGAAAATGACCATAAGAAAAATGACCTTAATAAGAACTTAACATAGCCCTCCTCCAGTTCTTCCTTCTGTTTCTTGTTTTTGTTACTCCAAACCAAAATTAGGATGGAAAATATTTTAAAGAAAAAGTCTGTACTGTGTGCAGCAAGGCATCCTAGGTTCATTGTTGGCCGTTGGATATGTTAAGAAGAGAACAAAATGGACAGGTGGGTGTGCAAGAAGGACTGAGAAAGCATGCAATTATAAATATTTCTTGTATGTTTTTTCAGAACTTTTTCAAAACCTTAAATGAGGATTATTTGTAATAACTTTATGTTTCCAGTCATTGCTAATAAGAAACTCGAATTATGAGGAACATAAGAAAACAATAAAATTAATGAGATTATTTCATTTTCAGTATTGGATTTTGAATTGTTGAGGGTAGAGAGAAAATATTTAATATGTGTGGTGCTTGCTGATGTTGGGGAGTGATTTGAAACCTACTGATAATGGAACTCAGAGGAGTGCTGTGGTACAGTATTGGAGAAATGGTGCAGAGTAGAAAGTTCTTGAACTATTTGAATGGTCTTCTGAAATCTCATCTCTATAAAGGCTTGCCATAAAATCCAGCTAAGGTCTAAGTATCCTCTCCCTGCTTTTAGCTTGGGAAATTATCATGTGCTTGTTCAAACAAATATTCTTGACATTGGTATTCATTCTCTGCCATATGTGACACAGCTGAGAACAAGCCAATGTAGGCACTATACCTTCATATCTTTAAAACAAAATACATACAATGTTTCTCCTTATAACTTAGCAATTTTGATCAGGTCACTGTATATTATGAAACTGACTAAGACACAGATTGAATCTATAATAACCTACAACCTTAGTAATTATAAGATATTGGTTAGAAAATGAATTCAGAAATCCTATTCTTATGGCTCCTTTAAAATCTTATTTTCAATATCAAAATCAGTTAGAAATATACATGTATTTGTATGTGCATATGTATAAAATTAATGTTTTAATCTCTAATGTCTTCCTTTTGAGATGTTCTAGTCATGACACGTCCTCAAGTTTTTTTCTCCTTCCTCTTAGGAAATTTAATATAAAATCTTTTTCACAAATATATAGATTAAAACATTACTATATCCATATTTGTAGTAAATCTAGGTGAAGCAATATTTTTACTACTCAAAATTTTGTCATCTGTTTTGAAGAGTAGGAGTGTCACACAAGGAATGTATCCATTGTTTCTTACTTAAGATATATATAGATGTTATAAGTATGTATTTTTCTCTTATAGTTCAGATTTACTACATGAGTTATAAGCAAACACCATAACTGAGGATCTGCCATGTGTTTGCACGGATATACTTGATCAAGTGAAAAAGTTTGATGAAGTTCTATGGACACTCTGTGCCTGGGGCTGAACTGTTAGTGGATGAACATACTGTTCTCATCTTGAATTGGGTCTATAATTCAACTGATGTGACACTGGAAAATATAAACTTAATTTGGGACAGAGGAGGAAATCAACCTTATTGTTGATGCCCAGGGGGTTAACGATTTAACATTTTCACTTTGGTTCACTTATTTTGATCTTAAATTGTGAGACTCAATTATTTCAGATAAATCCCATCTAGTTTCATTGCATAATTGGTTTTTTGTAGAGTCCATTATCCTAATAATTATACTCTTATTGGCATAAAAATGAAATATTCTGATAAGAAACATCAGGAAAAAAATAACAGTAATTAATAGTAATTAAATTCAATGCAGCCCATTTTAGAGGAGATAGGTTGGAGGTGATTTGTAAAGTTCATACAGGACTTAAGCAGAAAACAAACAAAAATTTGATTTTTTTTTTCATTTATTCACAGTTGCTAAGATATGTTAAAATTCAAAAAGAGAATTTTTCCATACCAAAGCCAAATCAGTGTCAATCAAGAATTGTGTATATGTTAGACTATGTGCTTCTATTTACCCATTTAATTCAAGCCTGCCTATGTTGGAGACTGACACTGAGCCATAAGCCGAAGTTCCCCTCCCTTCTTGAGAAACGTCTGACCTTTTGAAATGACAGCTGACAGAACACCAAGAACAGATAACAGTAACTGCAAACTTTCACACAGGATGTTTCCTGAGCTAGGAGTAGATAGCGTATTCCCGGGCAGGTATGCAGAACCACCCCCACCCTGGGCTGCAAGTTTCTCCCTCTTTACTTCCTCCTTCTTACCGCTTTTATTCTGTAACCTTGCTCACAATCAACAGACCTGACAATCACCACTTGGTCTCGCTCCTTATTTCTCCCCCTTTTCTCTTTCAGGCATAGTCCGCCTCGGACCCCTCCGAATAACTGGGACATGCCTATTTCAGGCATTATATATAATTTCAATGTACGAAATAAGGGGCACATTTTGCGCATAAATTGTATCAGAAATTTAAGTTGTAAGATGAAGTCACCGAAAGAGAGTCTACGCACAGGAGCTAGGGTTCTGTGCCATCGGTGTCTGTGGGCATGTGTATTTGCTTTCTCATCCATTTAGCTTCCTGGCAGAAAGTTAATGATAATGGAATTGCGTTTAATTTTGGTTATTATTTTTCCTTTAATTCCAGGAAAAAGGGAATCGGTTACCTGAGACATTCTAGAGGTAAAATGAACTCTCATAGCCAAATCCATCTTTGGTTAGTATGCTTTACCTGCCTAACTGGGCACTAAGCAATCAGATGCACCATGCTATGTTCTTCTGTCATTTAAATGGGACAGATCTGCCACAAGTGAGGAATGACATTTTTTTTTTTTCTAGGCATTGCACACAAATGAATGGAGAGCATGCTTGCACTCAGTACTGAGGACCAGTCCAAAAGACAGTAACAAACTGGAAGAACGATAAAGAATAGGACGAGTCTTGAGACTGAGCGTGGTGATGCTACTACAATCCCAGGACATGGAAATAGAGATGGGAAAAAAAAAAAAACAAGACAGGTGGATCCTGTAAGTTCACTGGCCAATACACCTTGCCAAAACAATGAACTTTAGGTTCAGTGAGGGAGCTTGCCTTCAAAAGTGTCAGGATATTTCATTTGTCTTAGCCAGGAATTCACCTCACTTCCATTCATTATGACTAACAAATACCTCTAAACCCATTCGGATTCAAATTACTTTCTTCAGGTATCAGCCAAGCACAATCACGTCTTTCTTGTTCCCAGCAACTCAAACATGATTAAAATCACATGGAGTGAAAAATTAGCGCCTTCCTTTATGTTCTCACATAACGCTTTAATATCACAAACATGAAAATATATCTGTAGTTTGTGTGTATGTATGTGTGCCATGTTGAAGGCTGGCACATATTCATGTGTCCTGGCTAACCATTACTTTGTAATTGATCTTCTGTTACTGTTCTCCACCTTCTTTGAGATAGACTTTATTACTTAGCTATACTTTATTAATTTGGCTAGCCTGGCGAGCTTGCCAACCTCAGTGGTCTTCCTGATTCTACTTCTTATTAACTGGCATTACAAATGGGCATTGCCACAAATGTACTTCTTTGTACTGTTATGGCAAGAATTGTATTTACCAAACTATTCCCACATTTATAATTCTGATCGCAAATACTTTCTCTTCAAAATACATGAAAAAGAACCAAAATAAAAAGCGTGATTAAAAATTATGATAATTTGTCTCTCAATGAGTAGAATGCTTCATAGATTTGACAATCAGTCCACAGATAAGCCAGATGTGAGTAATTTTGATACTTTGGTTTATATTTGTTTTCATTTGTTTTATTGTCACACAAATGCATTTAACCTCTACCTAGTGTTCATTTTATGTAATGATGTGAACATCTGACTTCCATTACAATCATTGCCCTTGTGTTTGGTGTTCATTTAGGTCTTAGACTTATTCATCATTTGGAGTTGGAATCATGTAAAAGTTCCTTCTTCTGATCATGACTTACAGTGTTCAGTTCTCTAATACAATTAGCATATACGGCCTATTTGTCATTTTCCTGGTCCTTGAAACAAAATTATCAGTATGATAATAGTGACAGAATACAAAACTGCCTACTGACAAGATTCTACCAGCAACAGAGTTCATTTGTAGTAGTAAATCTCTTTTGATTTACTGGTATGTTAATAAACCATAATTATCCACCTGACATTCCTAAGCCACACCCCATAGGTAATGTATAAATCTGGATTTAAGAAGCTAAAAGAGATTCATTTAAACAATATGATATTTAGTGGAGAATACAAAAAGAACATCTTATAAAGAAAAATCAACAAGAAAAAAATGAGCAAATGGTTAGATGTTTCTTTTGTTTGAGAACCGTAGCTCTCATATACTCTGGGAAAGTTAAATGTCTTCATATATCAAGTATATCTGTCTCTAAAAGTGTGAATATGATGATGTTAATTACATTGGGCTTTGGAGACCCAAATAGGATCCTCAGTAGAGAAACAGGAAAATGGTAAGCACATCAAACGAATCAATAGGTAATTCTGTTGTTGCTGTATACACATATATTTCTGATTAATATTAATCCTACATAGGAAAAGTATTTTTAAAAAGCTATGTTTTAAGTAGAGCATATTCAAAACAAACAGAGTAGGCAATCTTGGTCATTTTCAGCAGAATTTAACAGATTTAAATATATGCAGTTATATTAAAAAGTTAATTAAGTTACTAATGTTGTGCTATTTGCAAAATCAAATTTATTTCCACAAGGCCCTAAATTCAAACCCTGACTATAAGATTGTGAGTGCCAACCTTCACAAAAGGATTACTCCTGTTGTCTCCCAGTGGATGGTTATGACAAATGCTAAAGGAGTATGTGGCCTCGCTTGTAAGCAGAAGATATATGATTTCTCTTTAAAATACCAGTGCATGCCTTTACAAGATACTCTTGTTAGGATAAAGGGAGGAGGACTGATGTTTCTCCATTTCCTTAAGAACAGTGGAACTGGCACTCCTTTATCAGTGAGCAGAACCAGCTTTTATTTAGTTTTTCTTTTCTGATATTAAAATTTATTTAATGTTAAAATATGGGATTAAATATAATCTCATTTCAACAATGACATGTTAAATACTTGCTACCTAAATACTGGATACATCTTCAGATCTTAAACCATGTTGCTGAATACAAAGGGTGACACAAAAAGATAGTTCTGATCAATTTGAGTAGAGCTGATGGGTAATTAGAGGATAATTTTGCATTTTTTTGTCAATTGCTTTTATGAGAGCTTTTCTTTCTTTTTTTTTATTGGTTATTTTCTTTGTAAATATTTTCTATTGGATATTTTCTTTATTTTATTTCAAATGTTATCCCTTTTCTCAATCACCCCCCCCCGAAAAACCCCCATCCCAATCCCCTGCCCCCTGCTTCTATGAGGGTATTCTTGTACCCAACAACCCACTCCCTCCTCTCTGCCCTGGCATCCTCTACACTGGGGCATCAAGCCTTTACAGGACCAAGGGCCTCTCCTCCCACTGATGCCCTACAAGAACATCCTCTGCTACAAATGCAGCTGGAGCCATGGGTCCCTTCATGTGTACTCTTTGTCAGTGGCTTAGTTCCTGGTTTGTTGATATTGTTTTTCTTCCTACGGGGTTGCAAACCCCTTCAGCTCCTTCAGTCCTTTCTCTAACTCCTCTATTGGGGACCTAATGGTTGGCTGCTAGCATCTGCCTCTCTATTTGCCAGGCGCTGACAGAGCCTCTCAGGAGACAACTGTCTCAGGCTCCTGTCAGCAAGCGCTTCTTGGTATACAAAATAGTATATGGATTTGGTGACTGTGTATGTGATGGAGCAGTCTTTGGAAGTCTTACTTCAGTCTCTGCTCCAGACTCTTTACATATTTCCTCCCATGAGTATTTTGTCCTCTAAGAAGGACCTAAGAATCCACACTTTTCCTTCTTCTTGAATTTCCTGTGGTCTGTGAATTGTATCTTGGGTATTCTGAGATTTTGGGCTAATATCCACTTATCAGTGAGTGCATACCCTGTGTGTTCTTTTGTGACTGAGTTGCCTCACTCAGGGTATTACTAAGTTCCAATCATTGACCTAAGAATTTCATGAATTCATTGTTTTTAATAGCTGAGTAATAATTTACTGTATAAATGTACCACACTTTTTGTATCTATTCCTCTGTTGAAGGATATCTGTGTTCTGTCCAGCTTCTGGATATTATAAATAAGGCAGGTATGAACATAGTGGAGCATGTGTCCTTGTTATATGTTGGAGCATCTTTTGGGTATATGCCAAAGAGTGGTATAGCTGGGTTGTCAGGTAGTAATATTTCCAATTTTCTGAGGAACCACCAGACTGATTTCCAGAGTAGTTGTACCAGCTTGCAATCTGCTGCAGACTAACATCTTTTGGGTCTCCTATCTGTGCAGTTTGGGTTTCTGGTTGCAGGTGGCCAAAGGAGTTGGTGAGAGTGACAAACAGATGCCAACACGAGAGTGTTGCATCTGAATGTAATGTTCAAATGAAAACCAGACTTTTTTATACAGAAGAAAAACAACAACAACAACAACAAAACAGGCGGACACATCCACCAAGTTTCAAGTGTCACAAAACAAAAGGAATGCACACACCAAAAGATGGCAGGACTAGGCCAGTTTTACCACTTAAAATGGAGCCAGGTGAATGCTCTGATGTAATACTAGTCTATTGTTAAACCCACCACCAAGGGTTCTTAGTAAATACTGATTAGATTATGCTATTCCTTTGATCCTAGTGAAGAAATCTGTCCCAGGGGAATTCCCTTCCACTAACTCTTTCATGGTTAACTCAGTTATTCTATAGACCATTGTGTTTTTCCCAGTTTGGGTGAGACTCAGCTATTGTTCTAAGTAATCACTATGCAGACTAGCCCTGAGCCTTTCTACCTCTGTTCTTTGTAATGCCTAATTAGTTTCACTGTCTCTACTAGAAGAGAATTTGAATGTTACTGAATAGGTAACATTCTTGCTGAATTCCAAGCTCACTGTGTGCTTTAAGGATTTTCTAGGACATTGGAACACTGGTGGAGGATTACCTATGTCAAAAAAAACAATCAATCCTTAAAGACACTTCTAATACAAGAAAGCACACAGATCCATACATTAGACTAACGCAGGGACAGGGTTTGAGTATATGGGCTATGAGAATGCCAAGGTTCCAGGAGGCATAGTTTCCTTGAAACTCTTTGCCTCATGAATGCTTCCAGGCCTCTTGGCCTGTCAAGCAGACTTCACTGGAGTAGGCATAGCAGCAATCCCACCAAAAATTGAGGAGTGTTCTTTCTCCTCATCCTAACCAGCATCTGCTGCCACCTGAGCTTTTTATCTTAGCCATTCTGCCTGATGTGAGGTGGAATCTCAGGGTTCTTCTGATTTACATTTCTCTGATGACTAAGAATGTTGAACATTTCTTTAGGTTCTTCTCAGCCATTTGATATTCCTCAGTTGAGAATTCTTTGTTTAGCTCTGTACCCCACTTTTTAATAGGGTTATTTGGTTTTCTGGAGTCTAACTTCTTGAGTTCTTTGTTTATGTTGGATATTAGCCCTCTATCTGATGTAGGATTGGTAAAGGTGTTTTCTCAATCTTTTGGTTGCCATTTTGTCCTATTAACAGTGTCCTTTGCCTTACAGATGTTTTGCAATATTTTTATTAGATATTTTCTGTATTTACATTTCAAATGTTATCCCCTTTCCTAGTTTCCCCTCTGAAAATTCCCTATCTCCTTGTCCCTTGCCCTGCTTAGCAACCCACCCACACCTGCTTCCTTGCCCTAGCATTATCCTTTACTGGGGCAATTAACCTTCACAGGACCAAGGGCCTCTCCTCCCATTGATGACCAACTTAGGCCTTCCCGTTTGTCTATTGTTGGTCTTAGGGCATAAGCCATTGGTGTTCTGGTCAGGAACGTTTCCCTTGTGCCCATGTTTTTGAGGCTCTTCTCCAATTTCTCTTCTATTAGTTTCAGTGTATGTGGTTTTATGTGGAGGTCATTGATCCACTTGGACTTGAGCTTTGTGCAAGGAGATAAGTGTGGTTTAATTTGCATTCTTCTATATGCTGACCACCAATTGAAACAGCACCATTTGTTGAAAATGCTCTCTCTCTTTTTTTCCCCCCACTGCATAGCATTGTTAAAGATCAAGTAACTGAAGGGAAATGAAATTTACGATAAAATTTGAGGCCTGATTTATGTAACTTATGTCAAATAGTCAAAAAAAAAAAAAAAAAAAAAAAGTTGTTTGAAAGCTTAGAAGCCTGGGGCTGAAAACACCGTGGTACAAGCCCAGGCATACCCAGGCAAGTCCGTTGTTATGTTAGTCAGATGTTCCGCTGCCCCAGATAAGCATCCACTCCTCAGGATTCCTGACATCCTGATTGCATGTACTACTCTGCTGATGTGTAATCATTCTGCTGATGTTTAAATGAGCCAATCATGTGAAACCCTTCCAATTCCTCCTAGCCCCCAACCCTCTCCCTTTAAAACCCCCTAGCTTTCGGGCCTCGTGGTCGATTCCTCTGTCTCCTGCGTGAGATACATATCGTCCAGGAGCTCCGTTATTAACCTACTTCGTGTTTTTACATCAAGATGGTCTATTTGTGGTTTTTGGGTGCCACCATCTTGAGACTGGAGTGAGGAGGGCCCCCCACTGAGGTCTTTCACAACCATAGTTGTGTGGGTTCATTTTGGGGTATCAATTCTATTCTATTGATCTACCTGCCTGTCTCTGTACCAGCACCCTATAGTTTTTATCACTATTGCTCAGTAATACAGCTTGAGGTCAGGGATGGTGGATGGTGGTTTCTCCATAAGTTCTTTTATTGTTGAAATTGGTCTTGCTACCCTGGATTTTTGGTTATTACAAATTAATCTGCAAGTTGTTCTTTCTAACTCTATGAAGAATTTAGATAGAATTTTGGTGGAGACTGCATTTAATCTGCAGATTGCTTTCGGCAAGATAGCCATTTTTTCTATATTAATCCTGCCAATCCATGAGCATGAGAGATATTTCCATTGTCTGAGATCTTTGATTTCTTTCTTTGGAGGCTTGAAGTTCTTGTTGTACAGAACTTTCACTTGCTTCGTTAGAGTCACACCAAAGTATTTTAATGTTGTGACTTTTGTGAAGCGTATTATTTCTCTAATATCTTTCTCAGCCTGTTCATCCTTTGAGTAGAGGAAGGCTACTGATTTGATGGAGTTAATTTTATATCCAACCACTTTGCTGAAGTTGTTTATCAGCTTTAGGAGTTCTCTGGTGGAATTTGTGGATTCACTTAAATATACTATCCTATCATCTGCAAATAGTGATATTTTTACTTCCTCCTTTCCAATTCGTATCCCTTTGACCTCCTTTTGTTGTCTAATTGCTCTAGCTAGGAATTCAAGTACTATTTTGAACAGGTAGGGAGAGAGTGAGCATCTTTGTCTAGTTAGTGGGATTGCTTCTCTCAATTTAGTTTGATGTTGGCTACTGGTTTGCTCTATATTGCTTTTACTATGTTTAGGAATGGGCCTTGAATTCCATATCTTTCTAAGACTTTTATCATGCTAGGGCATCGGATTTTGCCAAATGATTTCTCAGCATTTAATGAAATCATGTACTTTTCTTTGCATTTGTTCATACAGTGGATTATGTTGTTGGATTTCCATATATTGAACCATCCCTTCATTCCTGAGATGAAGCCTACCTGATCATAATGGATAATCGTTTTGATGTGTTCTTGGATTCGGTTTGTGAGAATTTTATTGAGTATTTTTGCATCAATATTCATAAGGGAAGTGGTCTGAAGTTCTCTTTCTTTGTGTTTCCTCTTTAAGGGCTGCTACCTGTTTACCTGTGTTCTCCTGTGTTTCTTTAAGCGAGTTATTTATGTCCTTCTTAAAGATCTCTATCATCTTCCTGAGATGTGATTTTAAATCTAAATTTTGTTTTTCTGATGTGATGGAGTATCCAGGACTTGTTGTAGTGGGAGAAATGTTTTTGATGATGCTCTCCCATATGGTTATTTCTAGTGCTATTTGCTTTTGCTTTCTCTGACTGGAGCTTGTCCCTCCTGTTATCTTGGTTATGCCAGAACTCCTCAGAATGCAGCTATCTCTGTGATCCTATGACTCTGGGACCCTGTGACCCTGAGATCGTGGGTGTGTCAGAGCTCCTGGGAGTCAAGCTTTCTTAGGGTATTACAGAGGTGTGTTCGGAGCCAGATCCCTGGGTTTGCTCCAGGCACAAGTGCAAGCTGGAAGGAACCTGTACCTCTGATTTGGCAGGGTTTTGTGTTTTCCTTGTTCCTGTAGGTATCCCAGTTACACCGTGTGTTGGGAAAGATGTTGTATACTCAGCTGTGATCTTGAGTGTGTCANAGCTCCAGTGATCCTGGGTATGTCTGACCTTATGGAATTTGAGCTTTCTTTGTGATCCTGTGATTCTGGGCATTTCAGAGCACCTAGGAGTTGGGCTCTGTCTGGATGTTTAAAAAATGGGTGCAGAACCAGCACCCCAGGTCTGCTCTAGGTGCAGGTGCAGACTGGAAGGAACCTGTGCCACTGGCAGAGTGGGGGTTCCTGTGACCCTGGATTCCAGGGGACCTAGTTACTCTGGGTGTTGGGGCAGATGTTGTAGCCTTCTCACCTGTAATCCTGGGCATGTTAGAGTACCTTAGTTGACTGATATCTAGGCTGTTTTTAACTTTTTGTTATTATTAATGAAGCAGCTATGAAAATAGGTAAGCATATATCTCTGTAGTAAGATGCAGAGTCCCTTAGGTATATTACTACAAATAGTATAACTGAATATTGTTGTACATCTATTTTGAGATTTTTGAGGTGCCTCAACAATGAATTGCATAGTAATTGTACAAGTCTGAACTCTACCAGCAAAGAATAGTTCTTCTTCTCCCCCATCTCTTCACAAGCATCTTCATGCACTAAGTGAATAGATTATAAAAAAATTGCCCTTTCCCCCAAAAAATCATGATTAGAAATACATTATGGAATTGAGAGAGAGAGAGAGAGAGAGAGAGAGAGAGAGAGAGAGAGAGAGAGAGAGCGCAAATAATCTATTTTCTGCTATCTCTGAGAAGTGTGCCTCCCATCATTGACAACACTACTGTAACAAGATTAAAAATAGTATTCCAAGCCTATGGAAACAAGAAGTAAGCAGGCATAGTTATTTTAATTTCTGACAAAACAGACCTCATGCAAAAGCTAATTTGAAGAAATAGTGAAGGACACAACATGCTCATTAAAGGTAAATTATTCCAAGAAGATACTCTAATTCTAAACATTCACACACCAAATACCTGGCCACCCACACAACATCATAAAAGAAAAAAAAATACTACATCTAGAATCACATATTAACATTAGCACAGTGATAGTGACTTTAATACTTTATTTGTACCAGTAAGGATATCATGCAGAGAAATGAGGAACTCTGTAGTAAAATAACATCATATCTTTAATTGACCTTGCTTATAGCTCCACTATACTTTAGATGTCCCCAGAGATATACAAATAAAATATGCTGTTAATTTAGTAATGTTTTCTCCAATGATTAAATTATATAAAACCAAAACTCATCAGTAAAATAAATACTGTACTTAACTTTACAAAGTTGTTACAGAATGCCGGTCACTTCTGGAGACACCATGATAATTGTGTATTATGGAAATTAATTATCATCAAAACTGGACACACCTGAGAATGAAAGAAAGTGCACTTAATAATGGTGTGAGTTCTCTACATCAAATAGTCCCAGAAAACAGTACATGTACTTTGATTGCAGAAATTATATCTGACTATATTTTTTTCTGAAATTACTTTTTTGGGGTCTATGGTTAAGAGCTATGAAAGGACTGCCAAAATTGATTTTATATGACATAATTAAATAGTTATTTAAATAAGAAATAATAAAAAAATCAAATATTTTAAATATAGTTGTGATTCATAGATCATAGTTATGTGTGTATATACATGAGGTATAATGAGAGGTTTTAATATATGTGTATAATGTAATATGATTAAATTCAGACAATTCACATATTCTTCATCTTATTTAACTATCATTTTATGGTGAGCCATTTGAGATCTAATCCATTATTATATTTGTTATACATATCACATATTATTGAAGTATTGCTACTCTACTGTATAAAAATGCCTCTTAACACACAAATAGAAAACAATAAGTGTTATATATATATATATATATATATATATATATATATATATACACAATGGAAAGTGTTTAATCTTGAAAAGATTAAGTACTGTCATTTGTAAAACATGGATGAATTAGATGTTTATAGATTTTGGATTGTGAATAATTGGAAAAGATAATAAACAAATGAAAGGATACAGAAATAAGCATTCTCTAAATCATTTCCTGAGGATAACTATTTAATATTAAGCCCAGAAAACTTAGTACACTCTTTAGTCCACTCATGTCTTCCGTATTCTGTTCCTAAGGAGTCTCCTGATTGCTAAATATAAAATAGTACACAAGAAAGATATAATAGTTTTCTTGAAGAATCTACTAGGAAGGATGACTCAGGCCAAGAAAATTTTATATTGTAACACATGTGGTGGTATATATATACATATTCATAATCAGAAAAGAAGAACAGATACACAGAGGCACATCTAAATAGAGAATCTATGATTAATGTGATTTACTTATACATAAAAAACAAATTATTATGCTGTGTAGACAAGGGGAAGAATCTGAGAACTATGTGCATAGGACATGAGGAAACAAAGAGGATGATAGGAAAAGGAGTAAGTGATTTGCAAAGAACCTGGATTGACTTTCAAGTGATGTCACAAACTTCAGATTCAGTTATATTTCTTAATAATGACTGTCTTTACTCCAATATTTTCTTAAACAAAATTGTTACTCAGTATTCTCCTTCAATCTTCTCCGTAGAGCCAGGTGCTCTCTGAGCACTTAAAAATGGCCTTGAGACTTTCAAAGTATTTCAACTGTGCATTGGTGCAAGATTGCCATGGTGATTATTTCTACAATTTCAGCCATGACTCCTCTAATTCATCAAACTTATTTTCTAAATCCCAGTGAAATATTCTCTGCTGTTTTTGTCAGTAGTTGGTTTTACTGCAAGCGTGCTGCCTCTAATTGCATGTATTCCTCTTTGCTGTTTCTCTTATTGAGGATAAATTCAACTGATGAGTTCAAGGCCCCAGAAGCTTTAAAGTCGCCATTAATTTAATGTCACTCACTCTTCATTTATTAGTAGTTCTAATTTCTCACCAATCCTGAAATATTTGGAGAAGCTGACCTATACAACTTGATCCCAGTTGCAAGCATTAATTAATCAAGCTCTCTGGATGCCCTTATGCTTCACTGACAGCTGTAATGTTGAAACAATCTTTATTGGAGAGTTTTTATTTTAATCTCTTTCACTTACATGATCTTCTGACATAAATTTGGAAAGAGCCCTGTAGAATAGTAGTATTTACACACTTATGAATTTAAATGTCAAATATTTCATATTTTCTAGATTTTTAAGTAAAACTTTATTTTTTGAGTAGAAATAGACATTATAGTAGATGTCAGACAGAATATCCAATCTTCAAATAAAATATTGCTAGATTTTGAGCCTTACATAGAGGTTTTAATCCTGCTACTACTCCATGTCTCAGTCCAGGAACACAGTAGATATTCAGGAAATATTCTGTTTTGTAAAAACAAACAAAAAATTCTTTTAAAAGATACTTTGGTTAGTTCATATTATTGTTCCTCCTACAGGGTTGCAGACCCCTTCAGCTCCTTGGGTACTTTCTCTAGCTCCTCCATTGGGGGCCCTTTGTTCCATCCAATAAATGACTGTGAGCATCCACTTCTGTATTTGTCAGGTACTGGCCCTTGATCTTGGGAAGATCATATGCCCCAGTACAGGAGAATGCCAGGGCCAGGAAGGGGGAGTGGGTAGGTTGAGGAGCAGGGTGGGGGGAGGGTATAGGGGACTTTTGTGATAGCATTTGAAATGTAAATGAAGAAAATATCTAATATAAATACTTTGGGAGCCTATGTTTCAAAGAAATGTATCCTGGCACTCTTATAAAATTTTCTCTACTGATCTTTGTCAAGTTTTACTATCTATCTTTGAAAAAGTAGGTATGTATCAATTTTGGATAAGTATCTTTCCCTGTGAGGTTTAAAGCAGAGTTGGAGTGTGGATGCCGTTTATTTTTCTAACTGGTTTAGCAAAGTAAGTAAACTTGAACTTCATTCTGATGGATTCTGAAGTGATTCAACTACTGTTTTCTCTTTATTTTGCTTTCATAAAATATGTAAATGAACACTAGAGAATTAATTGAAGATCTATGTTCTCAAGCAATCAAGGGATTCTGATAATATAATATTTTATTGTAAAAACTTTGAAAGTAATATGATGATGTTTAGTCTTAGGCTTAGAATCAACTTGCAAAATTTTATATATATATATATATATATATATATATATATATATATATATATTCTTTATTAATAAAGAATGAATCCTTTGTGTAGCCCACATGAATCTGAAAGAAAACTACTATTGAACCAGTGAGCATGCTGGCTCTGTTATAAATTTTAAAAGACAATGTAAGAGTCTTTAATTAATAAGTTAATTCAATGATGTAAATCCTAAAAAAACAAAGATAGGAAAGTAACTTTATTTGGAAAATACATACACAGTGAGGCACTACCTAATCTCCAAAAATAATACATGCATAATCATGTTTTTATTGAACTTGAAAGATATTCAATGATGATTATTAAAGTAGATAGTCACTTGTGTTTTAGTTTATTTTTCAGTTGCTGTGAAGAAACACTTTGTGGTATAGCAACTTAGGGAAGGAATAGGTTAATTTTAGCTCATGCTTTTGAGTCACAGTTCATCTTTGAGGGAAGTGTCAGGGCAGAAACTAAAACAGGTTTTGGCTCAGAATCCAAGGAGGAGTGCTACTTTCTGGCTTCCTTTTTGGCTCAGACTCAGCTAGGTTCTTTTGTAGCCTAAACCCATCTGCTTAGAGTAGTATGGCCAACAGTGGCCTGGCCCTCCCACATTGACTGTCAATCAAAACAATCTCTCACACATGTGGCTGCATGCTCCTAGCATCCAGGCAATTCTTTAATTGACTATTTATCTTTCCAAGTGACTCTTGGTTGTGTAGAGCTGACAGTAATAATAGACAGCAAACCTTGGTTAAGGATATTAGCAGAATTAATAGTCCAGATATAATTCCCATTTTATATTCTTCTTGCTTAGTGCTCAGAAATGATTTTGAACCTGGGTGGTGCTGGCGCAAACCTTTAATCCCAGCACTTGTGAGACAGAGAGAGGTGGATCTCTGAGCGTGAGGCAAGCCTGATTTGCAGAGTGAGCTCCAGCAAGGCCAGGGCTACACAGAGAAACTCTGTAACAAAAACCAAAACCAAACCAAAACAATAAACAACAAAACACTGAATTGAGGGTTTGTGCTGGCAGTCCTGATGAACAGAGTTGGTACCTCAGGAGCCAATTGGGAAAAGGCGAGAGACGGCACTCCTGCATCATCTGACTTCCCCCTTCTGCAAGCAGGAGGCATCTGTACCTGGGCACGTGCCTGGGCATAAATCCAAGTCAGTCTGTGGAATGTTGCTTGTGTGTGTATGTTCAGGGATGGCCATTTCCTTTGGTGGGAGACTGCCTTGCTCACATATTCCTTTACTAAACTACTGTATTGCCCAACTACATTTTATATATTGTCCTTATACTTACAGATAAATGGAGTTCTCACCCCTTATCAAGGAAACTTGCCTTTGCAACAGACGAAGAACTTTACGAAAGCCACAACCAATGCCATTGTAGAGCCCGGTCCCAGAGGATACTATTAGAATATAATGTCTTAAATATCATTGAATTTCTTCTCTTTTTCTTGAATCTGAGGTTTAAGGAACCGTTTCAAAGAGCGGAAGAAAAGATTGCAAGGGCTAGAGGATGAGGGAACTTGTGTGTCCTAGGAATGTCAGAAGCTACACCCACAAAGTATACCAACATGACAGTTTTCAAACTATAACAAACACCCCTTTCAAAATATTTCACTTGATAAGAATTTTTGATGTATTTTTGTTTTAGGATGGCTCCTAATAGGGCTGCCAATATGACTCAATATTAATGAGTACTTCTTTTATACCTCTCTTGTTTGTATATCATCTTTTGTGTTTATACGGGTGTTGGGCTTTTTCTCTGTGTGCATGCATGTGTTTTGTGTTCTTTCTTTCATTATTTCTTTTTCTTCTTTTCACTTTTTGTTTGTTTCTAAAGAGATAGAGGAAGAAGTTAGAGCGTTGGGTGGGTGACTGGGGCAGTGGGTAAGGATCTGAGAAATGTTGGGGAAGAGAAAACTGATTATATCATACAAAACTATTTTTAATAAAAATATATATGAAAGAAAACAATAAGAGTCCTTGCTGCTCTTGCAAGGTCCTTAGTTCAGCTTCTCCCATCCACAGCAGTCAGTTCATATCTGTTTCCAGCTCCAAGAGATCTGATGGTCTTTTCTGGCATCTGCACACCTTCACATGTTTGTATATACCCAAACTACATCTATGCAAAAGTATTTTAAAAGTGTAGATTTCACCATTCCTACTTTATATACCAGAACAGATAAAAATTCAACTGTCATCAACTGAACAGGAAGTTTTTCTGTTAACTTGTGGCTTCAGGTAGGGTCTCTGCAGACATCTACAATATATAATGGAGAATTTCTTTTAATAGAGGACCTGCTTTGAAGAGGAGCCGTAGAAACCCAGGAAAAACAAGCAAATATTCAGAAAACAAAACAAGCAATAACAAAGCAGACAAGGAAGCATGCTCTGTGATATAAAAGAAGAGTGTTTGTGAAAACTCTTGCTGCAATTAACAGCAACAAAGGAAAACTTACCCAAGTCAGGAAGCAAGGAGTGCTTGTGTAGTTTTTTCCGCATCGTTTTGAAAAAAAAAATTGTGACTAACAGAGTTGAATAAAAATTATGTATTTTAAAAATTTTGAACAATGATTGAGGGGGTTTCAAACACATTTAGTGTTATGGTTTTGTAAAAGTGATTATTTTAACTATTAGAACCTTCCTATCTACCTGTAGTTTGAAATTATTATTAGATAATAAATTAGGGTAGATGACTATCTGACACTCTGTCATATTATTTTCATTAAGATTCATAATGACTGACCTTACTGATTATATTCATGTATTACTTCTATGCAAACAAACTAATTTTAGCTTTATATAGTATTGCATTTTATATATATATATATATATATATATATATATATATATATATATATGAATATATGCACACCCATATATATATAATATGGATCCTAGACAAATACCAAGCTTTTAAACAAATATGTATATACATACATATGGGTTGGAATATTCATAAATATTTGCCTCCTATAACTTATCTTCAAATGCTTAATATTTGATCAGGATATGGCTAGTCTGTAATTGAAATAAATATTACAAAATGATTTGATAATTTCTAATTTTCAATTTTATTTAAGCTTTACCAAAATACTATTGCTTCTTCATCTGTCTTAAGAGGTATGCTTGTTGAAATACCATTGTAATGACTAGAGTAAGACAACTGATTGAGTTTGTGGCTACAAATCTCAGTTTAGGAAAATTCATTTTAACTTAAGGTTCCCTTTTAATCCAGTAAGAAACTGTCAATTAGTGCTTATTTGAATGAGTGTGATCTTCTCCTATGGCAAATGGAAAACTTAATTGACCTGAAATAACCCACTGATATGTATTTGTTTACTTTAGGGAAAAAGTAACCTACACAGATGTTTATTCATCCTAAAAATGTTAACTTTGTTAATAACAAGGTCATATGGAAAGAGCTTCACTCAGTAAATATCTGGAAACAATGGCAAGAAACCAGCAGACTGATAACTGGTGTCTCAACAGGAGCCTTTGTTTTGAATTCCCATAATATAAAAGGAGTGTGAAAAATTAACCAAAAGACTGAAAAGTGGGAACTTCAGGGTTCTTTGGAAAGTTGTTTGGATGCTGTTGGCTGGGGCAAACCAGGGAAGGAACATTTTGTTAAAGTGGACACAGATGTGAAAGGCTTGAGCCAACTCATGAAGGAACATTTGCTGAAACAGACCAAGGAAAGAGGATGTTCTGCTAAAGCAACACAGGAAAGGACACATGAAAGATTATTTGCTAATGGCATGCATGTATTGGTCTGCCTTACATTGCCTAGTTGAGCAGCATTTGTGCAGATGCCATAGAAACACATGAAAAAAATAAACTTGAGGTGGTGTGCTGCAGTTTGTTGCCCCTTCAGATAATTCAGGCTGTTTGGATGCACTTGCTGTGGCAAGACTGAGGCAAGGCACATGGAGGACAAGTGATGCTTGGAAGGTATAAATAGGACTCCACAGACTAAAGGAGACAGAGCTCGACTTGCTCATACAGATAGCTGTGCAATGCTTGTGGGTCTTATGTCTTTGCTGACCCTTGCTTCTCTGAGAGAGACACAGCCAAGAACTTCTTCTGGTGTCCCTCTGGGTCCCTCCTGCTGTCTCTGCTAGGTCCTGTCACTGCTGTTGCTAACCTGGACTCTAAGGAATTGAACTGCTGGAAAATCCTTGAAGTGTTGACAAGTGGATCAAGTTGTCACTGCTTGCTAATCTGTGAACTGGACTGCTGATTTTCAGACAACACAGAAAAGAGTTGCTTGCAAGAACCTTTCTAAACATGTCTACATTTCCTGTATCCTTTCTTTTCCTCTGGTGGGTGGTGGGCTACAAGGGAGGTTAAAGCATTTAAGAACCATCATTTAAAATAAGGTTTGGAAATAATTAAAGGTACAAGACTGCCATGTTGATAGTGATCTGAGTTCCATTTAAAGTTTCTGGGCTTTTCTGATTTAGGTATATGTTTCCAAAGAAAGAATTATAAGATTTTTAAAAATCAACTAACAATTACAATGGAATTCAACATTTGCTTTATATGAAAAGTGGTTCTACCTAATATCTTAGAACTTGTAATTGATAGTTCTGAGGCTAATAATATTTTATGTTAATTCGGTTCTCCTGTGAGTGGTTGGAAATAAGGAATGAGTCAGCACTCAAATGATTTCCTGTAAACCTGCTTCCCACTTTAATTTGTAAAATGAAGAAGAGCTGATGATTGGGCAGATAAAGGGAAGGTGGAACAGAAGTTGAGGGAGAGAGAAGAAGGAGAAAATGGGAGAGAGAGAGGAAGCAGAGGAGAAAGAAGAAAAGCAGAGCAGAAAAACATGGCCTGGAAAAACTGCAAGTTATAAGGCTTTCATAGATGTGGAAGATGGTAATTTAGTGGTAGATCTGCCCAATCTAGGTACACAGCATGCATTCATATTAACTGAGTTGTGTTTCATTGCTGGGGCTTATTTGGATTGGAGATTTACCACAAGAACTAATATTTTAAATGTTATTAAGAGAAAACTTTATGATTATTTGGTTCATAGGCATTACTGGGTTACCACAGAGTAGCTTGTATTGATTTATGCTTAGTAGCCATTCATAATGTTCTTAAAATCAGTTGACTACAATCATTCTCATTTTAGTTGCATGCAAATATTCTCAATTCTTTTTTTCTTTCTTCTTTCTTCTCCCTTCACTCACTCCCTTGAGTCCTTTTCTTCATCTTCAATAGATTTATAAAATAGAGTTAGATGCTCTATCTCTTAGGTATCAGGCAGGAAAGTGTAGATGCAGAAACTACAGGTATGAATTTAGAGAAAAAATTCTTTTTTTGGACATTGGGCAGTTTTCCTCCAGATGGACAGCAGTAACGTAACGTCTTCCTTAATTATGTTTTGAAAATATAGAAATCAAGTCACTCTTGGAAGATGTGGATAGTATATTTTTTCAGGTACAAAACATAGACATGTATGTTTCTCTTTGGAGTAATTGTATGAATCTGATATCAGTTTAAGCACTTAAAATATCTTTGTAATCTATTTGGGACTGTTTGGTGTCCCAAAACACCCAAGGCTCTTCTTGGATGTTGGCACCAACTTTTTCCTGACATGCACATATTGCTCTAACAATTCGTCTACCTGACTTTCTCATATTGCCTCATCTGTGTTTATATGCCTTATATTTTGTCTATTATGACTTCTGCCTGCAGATTATTTTATATTAAGAACTGTTTCTCTTAGACTTCAGAGAAAAATTTCTGATTCAGTATCAAATAGTCTTTTCTGTTCCTTTCCCTTGAATTCAACAATTAAATGAACCTAGAGAAAACTCTTAAAGGTGCTGTCTTTCCAAAGGATTTTGAGAAATATCTCATAGTAAGCATAGTATATGCTGAAAATCTTAGATATGTCACTTGCTGATTGATAGGTATGATATTACTAGCTTATAAGTTATAATATTATAGTGGAGGGATTGTCAGTTTAGACCAATTATAACCTACAAATAGATTGAGAAAATTTAATATTATCAAAATTCATCATATGAATTATAATATAATTTATGTTACATTAATTATTCTCACAAAGACAGGTTAAGAGATTAAAAATGGAAAAAGCAAGTAATTAAATTTAAAGCAAAATTAGGTGTATGTTTTAGAGTATAATCCATCAAAAGAATGGGGATCATCTCCAGTGTGAAGTTTCCAAAACTGTTTTTGTGTTGTTTAAATCCAGACAGGACCATCTAATACAACAGCTGTACTGATTAACTTATGTCTTCATCTGTATGACTCTGCTATTAGAATCACAACCTGCCCTAAGTCAGCCCCTCCGGAAACATTGTTTTCCTGAAGTCTCTGGGTCTCAGGATCTCAGAGCTTCAGGCCAGGAAGATTATCTCTCTCTTAAAATGCTAAAATATACACAAATGATTTTACATGATACCTGTCATAACAAGATGCTTACTACATTAAATTAATGAATTTTGACCATTGTTGTTTTCATTGAAGATAGAAATTAATTTTCTTCCAATACTTATTTTGGTTTTGTTTGTCTAAGGTTTCATTTTTACAGAATAGTTTTGGCACAATTTGGGGGAAAACTGAATGGATATGTGATTTAAGGAAATGGTCTTATGAAATTAGTCATTTAAAAACTACTCTGAAAGATAGATTCTACTCCTTTCATTCTCTAAGTCAATTTGAATATTATATAACTAGGGAACTCAAAATATCATCTCAGAATACTATGCTGCCATATTCTCTCTCTCTGTTACCTCCCAGTGTTCAATGACGTATGTACTCTGAGTACTAAAGTACTAAGATACAATTAATTTTTGATAATAAAATATTTCCTATTTCTAAGAAAGCACATATTTTGAATGCCATTGGTTTTATACTTGTTTCATTATGAAAAATCCAAAAGATTAATTTATATATGTATTTGTATAATAATAATGCTGTATGAGATTTTATATCATATAGTTTTTGCATTTAGGAAGCTAAGTATAAAGTGAAATTACACACACACACACACATACACACACACACACATATATATATATATATACACACATATGTATACATACATATATATATATTACATATATATATACATACATATGTATATATATGCATATTTATATATGGCTTCTCTATTTGGAGACACACACACACACACACACACACACACACACACACACTATGAAAAACCTTAGTGCTTCCTGTACTTGATTAATTCACTGAAGAAGTAATGTAGGGAAGACATTTTAAAATTGTTTTCCAATTCTAAACATGCAATTCCTTCAAAGCAAAACACTTCTAGAGAGCTAACCAGTTTATAAGGTTCCATGATATCATGTTGCTTTCTCAGTCTCTCTCCATCTGCACTTCTACGCTCCTTACTTTCCTGATAACATTTACAGGCCAGGTCAAAGCAATTCTAGCTGTTGATTAACATGCAAGGAGGCCTTAGAAGAGTAACTAATGCTATTTCTGGCACATCAACACACATGTGATTATATGAGGATGCAACATTGTACCATTATTGTTTGCAAAAGTAGGTGCACAAGAAGAAAGAACAACTTGTAGGAGATGGTTGCGAGGAAACTATTCTATTTTCCAGCATCCTCCCCTTTTCAGGATTATTCCTATTTTTTTATTCTTAGAAGAATGCACCTGAAAGCAATGATTTCAAAAATCTATATCCTGTATTCTGCTTACCTCAATTTAACTATTTAGCACTATTATAAAACGGTCTTCATCATTATCTTTAATTGTCATCATATTTTATCATATACTTTTCAAATTAATAGTTTTACCCAGTAAAATCCGCATTCATTTTCAGCTGCATAAAATTAGTTTTTATGCTCCCAGGGAGTCTAGTCCATAAGTCCTCCTAACTGTGCTTCACTCCAGAACCACAGTGGCACCCACTGCCTTCAAGGCTGCTTTGATTTTCTCTGCCTCAGCTTTGGTGCCTTTAGCTTTGATTTCCTGGGGCAAGGACTCCACCAGCTTCTTGGCCTAGACTAGGTTTGTGCCATGAACACAGTTCTTCATCTCCTTGACCAGCTTCATTTTGTCCACACAGTTTGCTTCTGTCAGGAGGGTGGTGAAGTATGCCTGCTTTTTCTGTGTGGGGATGTCTTCTTCCTCGGCCGCCTCAGGGGCTGTGGCTGCAGCAAGGATAGCTCCAGGCACCATGCCACCCCATTGGCATAAGGCCGACATCCTAGATCTTCAGTGTTTTCTTCAGGAGTTCACTGAGGTCTGAGATCTCCAGGAGGTTAAGACTGGCCATGCCTTGGACCAGCGGCTGGATCTTAGGCGGCTATTCCTTCGGAGCATTATCCAGAGGTGCACCAGCGAGTTCTTCGCTCCTTCCATGGCTGCTGCTTTTCAACTGTTATGCTGCACAGACACTGGGCATCTGTTTCCTGGCAAGGCAGAGCACTGCTCCCCTAAGTCCAAGCCACGGTCCCCGTAGACAAATCATTGTATAGATAATACATAAAATCATGAGGTCTTAATAAAATAACCTGGGATGCTATACCTTGCAGAGGACTGGAAGTCTGTTTATCCTTTGTGATGAGGCAGTACTAAATATAGTGTACATTTTTAAATATGCATTTTAGGAAAATTTGGTTTGTTTAGACACTTGAGTCTGAACTGAAAACTAGAGTAAACATTCTTTCATGTATTTCACCTATTATAAATAAACTTCCTGACAGACTGTTAAAAAATTAGAAGAATAAAATTGGGGAGAGAATTAGTATTAGTCTGGAGCAGGTATGATGGGAAGAAAAGAAAGCTTGCCTAGGAACAACCTCACCTCTTAATTGCCTACTCGTTTGCATTTAAGAGACTACATCAAGCATTTAGTTCCTTTCAGATCAGTGGTATCCTTATTGCTCTCCTATCCCAGTGTGTCATGAAATACTTCTATGTGAAAATGAAGAGTGTTTAAAAGCTCTCTTTTTGCAGTTGATAGAATAGAAAAGTTACTGGGAAATGAATTGTGTTTCACAGTAGAAGTAAGAAATACTGTCGGATGCATTGGGCTGGAAGAAATTTATATTTCTAGAGCTGCAGTAATGACCCATACAGAGGAAGAGTAATGGAAATTAGGTTACAACTTCTGGCTAGACATACATCTATCTTCTCTGAGAACAAACACACTTTCCTAGTGGTCACTGAAACTTTGGGCAACACTATTTTGTTTGATGCTTCTGAGAGAATCACAGGAATCCTTGCAGTTAACATTCCATTTATAAATAAAACTAAGACATTAGCAGTTGTTTTACTCCAGAGTCTAAGATTCATTAGGAGTATTAAGAATATTCAATCCATATTCTTTCAGTAAACTGATTTTTTTATTTTATTTTATAATTTTTTTTTTTTTTTTTTTTTTTTGGTTTCTTGAGACAGGGTTTCTCTGTATAGCCCTGGCTGTCCTGGAACTCACTTTGTAGGTGCCTTAAAGAACATCACCAAAGAACATGTAGAGATTTCAATCTCTTAAGCTCCTTGTAGATGTGCTAAGATGTATTTATCAAATTTGCAAACCGTGAAGAATAGGATATTGCCAGATGCATGTGATATTTGTAAACACGAAGAGGACATAAACACACTGTCAACATGTCCTCTCTCCAATCTTAGTGACTTAGTTCAAGGATTTGGGAAACATATCTTCCATGTTGCCTTGTTGGCAAGGCAGGAAAAGATGGTGCACATGGAAGTGAGTTGCTCAATATGAACATGCTTGCAGCCATACGAGCTTGTGAATATTCTACATATACATAAGTATTTTTATACTTATTTTAAGGAGGAGGCCATGAATTTGAAAGAGAGCAAGGAAGCGTATATGTGACAGTTTGGGAGAGAAAGGGGAAGGGAGAAATAGTGTAATTAGATTATATTCTCAAAATAATCAAGAAACAATTTAAAAAGGGACATGAAACAGAAAGGAGTTGTGAGAATGATCTGTGAGGACTTTTGGGAAGAATGAGAGTTAAGTTTAGTGAAGATGAATTTTATAGTATGTTTAAAATTAATAAAATAGCATATTAAATATTCTCACTCATATTCTGATACTTAATTAACTTGTACTCCAGAAAGTTTTTGCGCAAGGCAAAAAATAATAAAAAAAAAATAAAAAGATACCAATTGTTACCTCAAAATGACATGTGAATTGTTTTTTTATAATTACTTTTATCAATTAAATATATGAATGAAAGTTATCTCAAAGATATTCATAACTTATAAATTATCTCATGAGTAATGACTGCAGATTACCCTTTGTATTTTTAGTAATGAGTAACTTTGAGATTAATAACACCAAGAGTTGTTGGCTGCTCTCCAATGGAGTTATCCAGAAACTAAGAGTAATTTGGCTACAAGATTGGCAGAAGTCCTTTACTACAATGTGAGGTCAATACATCTTAGGAAATTGTTATTAATCTAGAGGAATATTCCAGTTTACTTTCCTATGGAGATAATGTATTCTTTGAGTAGTTTGCGAATTCTGTGCGACAATAAGATGTGTGTACTCTCTTAATTATGTTTGATATCAGTGACACTTCCTCAGCCACTCTAGGTAGGACTGCTGTGCTGAGATAAGGGGAGTCTTTTTCTTACACATTTAACTATTTTAATGTATGGATTTTCACTTGCTGAAGCCACTTGTGGCTTCTATTTGAATCTTTAAAGGAAAGAAGCCCTAGCCAGGTGGTGGTGGCTGCACATCCCTTTAATCCCAGCACTCAGGAGGCAGAGGCAGGCAGATTTCTGAGTTTGAGGCCAGCCTGGTCTACAAAGTGAGTTCCAGGACAGCCAGGGCTATACAGAGAAACCCTGTCTTGGAAAACCAAACAACCAACCAAACAACCAACCAACTAAACAAACAAACAAAAAAAGAAAAAAAGAAAAAGAAAAAAGAAAAAAGAAAAGTACTTTTTTCTCCTAGAAAAAAAAAAAAAAGCTATGTAATAATGTACTCTTGTATGAAAAGAGGTTCTTTATTTGATGTTTACATGATGTTTAATGAATAGGATTTACCTTTTAAAATTATTGTCTAAATATTTTCTTAAAGGTAAGTATTTGTTATTAATACATATAACTAAATTTCACTTTTAACACCATACTCACTTTTTAAAATATACTTACTGGATTTTTTTGCAAATGATTATTACTATTATATATTCTTTTCAATGTTTTATGCTTCCAATGTTGACTGTATGAAGTTTGAAGTAATGATATTAAGGGAAGATACACAGGAAGTATTTTCAATTTTGTGACTAGAAAACCTTGAGAAAAACCCTATAGAGATACAAACATGATGGATGGTTAGTACCAAAATTTGAGCTTCCCAACATTAAGGGGATGATATACCGATTGCGCATTTTATTTTTCTAATAGACAACATTGCATTTCTGCAATAATCATTCTGGATGGAGAATTTACATATTAGAAGTTGTGTTTAGGAAAGCAATCTACATCTGTATTGGTCAGGATCTGGCGGAGCCTCTCAGGAGACAGCTGGCTGTGTCAGGCTCCTGTCAGCAAGCACTTCTTAGCATCAACAATAGTGTCTGGGTTTGGTGTCTGCATGTGGGTTGGAACCCCAGGTGGGGCAGTCTCTGGATGGCCTTTCCTTCCGTTTCTGCTCCAGACTTTGCCCCCATATTTCCTCTACACAGGAGCAATTCTGTGTTAAACTTTTGGAGATGGGTGGGTGGCCACATCCCTCAACCAGGGGGCCATGCCCAACCTCTGAATATGCTCTCATCAGGTTCTTCCTCCCCTTCGTAGGGCATTTCAGCTAATGTCACGCTCACAGTCAACCGTCAGACTGAGCACAAGGACCCCAATGGAGGAGTTAGGGCAAGGACTAAAAGAGCGGAAGGGGTCTTATCTGATATCAGTGGGAGTGGAGGCCCATCATCCTGTGAAGGCTTGATGCCCTAGTGTGGAGGAATGCTAGGGTGGTGGGGCAGGAGTGGGTAGGTGGGTGGGGGAACACCCTCATACAAGCAGGGTAAGGAGCAGGGGCAGGGTAGGGGTTTTGCAGAGGGGAAACCCGGAAAGGGGATAACATTTGAAATGTAAATAAAATATCTAATTTAAAAAAGAAAGAAAATAAAAAGACAGCAATCTAACTGGCACTAGAGGCATTACATGTGTGACTGCTATGTCACATGTGTATTGGTAGGTGGCAGAGAGGGGACAGGCTTTTTCTATGCTCAGGGTTCTGATCTACCAACATCTGAATGATTCCCTGACCTTCCCTGAACAAAATAAGCCTAAGACAACTACCAGTGTGGCACCAGGAGGCCCAGACAAGGAGTTATCCTGAGATGACCACCAGTTGGCACCAGGCAGGCCTAGATGGACTCTCAGAACAAGGAGCAACCTGGAGACTAGAAGATGTTGAGAGCCTAAAACAAATGACTCATCCTGGCAAGGGGTCACTCAGGAAGGCAGGAGAAGGACCTAGCATTGAAGGGAAATGAAATTTAAGGCCTGTGATTCATGTAACTTATGTCAAATAGTCCAAACAAAAAGTTGTTTGTGAGCTTAGAAGCCTGAGACTGAGAACATAGTGGAACAGGCCCAGGCATGTCCCGGCAGGCCATTGTTAAAACATTGCTGGGGCTGATTGGCCATAAAGATAAAAGAAGAATGCAGGAACTAGTCTGGGCTATCTTGGCTGAGTCATCAGCCATCTAGCCCAGCACCTCCTTCTGCCCAGTGCCCTCCTGACATAGTTTGAAGTTACACATTAACCAGATGTTCAGCTGACCTAGATAAGCTTCTGGTCCTTGGGATTCCTGACTTGCACATATTATTCTCCTGACTTTTAATCATTCTGCTGATGTTCAAATGAGCCAGTTATGTGAAACCGTGCCAATTCCTCCTAGCCCCCGACCCTCTCCCTATAAAAACCCCTTGCTTTCAAGCCTCGTAGTCGATTCCTCTGTCTCCTGCGTGAGATATGTATTGGCCTGGATCTCCACCATTAAACTACCTAGTGTATTTTCATCAAGACAGTTCCTTGCATTTCCTTGGGTGGGCTCTTTCCCAAGACTCGAGCAGGGGTCCCCGAAAGGGGGTCCTACAACATGAGTCAACCACCAATCTGGTGCCGTGGTGTCAGGAAAGGGAGCTAGTTTGAGATGACCACAAGTCCCACTTTCTGCAGGCCTTGGGGTACAGATCATGCCCTGTGCCATAGTGCACAGACAGAGATGGCATAGCACTCCAGAGACCACATCTGAGATGACCCCAGACACTCAGAGATCACAGGCACTACCAAGAAGAATAAGTAGGTTGTGATGAAATGTAAGAGAAAGAGAAACTGAAGGATGTAGGTACAATGAAGAGCGACAGAACTAGTCTTGAAGAAATGAAGAATCGGCAGATATGAGTAGCCTGGTGATGTTACCTGGGTTCATGATAGGTTGCTGGCCTGTGCTGCCACTGGGAACCACATCTGGGTCCATGGTCCTGCGGCAGCAGAGGTCTGCTACTACCCCAAACTAGCTGGACTTTCCTGGTTTGGTCTGCTACCCAGAAACAGGTTGATGTCTGCAGGCTGTGCAGAACAGACCCCACCCTTCACCTAAGCATCCTGGAAGAGGTGGCCCTCAGGAGCATGAGAGCAGAAGAGATGAGCAGAAGGTGGTAACCTGTCTGCTCTAGGATGACTTGGGCAAGGGAGAAATTTTTACCACCTATCCCTTGTCACCTATGGCAGTCAGGAGAGCAGACATCCAAGTCAACAGAGTGGGTGAGCTGGTCCTTCCTCTCACCTGATGAAGCAGTCTGGAAAGCAGGCTTAGTACCTTGCCTGGGCAGCAGGGTAGAGCTGGCCTTGGTTGGAGGTGGTGCCGGTGAGTTAGCCCCGAAAGAGTGAGAACTAGAGAGCTGGAGGGCTGACCAGTTCAGATAACTCTCAGACCCAGATCCAGACCTTTGGATTGGCCTACACGATTGATGAACTGCTGGAGTGCATGTAAGGCCCAGTACTGCAGATACAAAACAACAGGATCTCCATGACACAAGGCAACAACAGGATATCTAAGGTTCAGGTATTGAGAGAGTAATAGAAGACAGAGGCCTTATACCAAACCAAGGAGTCATTGCAGTGAACACTTGCAAGTAAAGAAGCATGAAAAAGGGTATACTGTGGGACACACTGTGACACACTACAGCTTTCAAAATGACTTTTTCTTTGTGAGGGGGGTTTAAAAGGGTGGGGGCAGGAAGGAAGGGAGATGGAGATGAGTGGGTTTAGGGTGCAGGATATGAAACTCACAAAGTACTAATAAAATGTTAAAAAAGGATGCAATCCTTTGCTGGAAAAAAGCTTATCCTATGTTGTCTTTTGGTCAATAAAACAATCAAATTTAAGGGTAGAAGGTGAGAACTCACAGCTAAATATAATTACAGTAAAGCCTAAAGCATACAAAAAAAAAAATCCTTTCTTGAATTGGTATAGTTTTTAAAAGGATACCTGCCTTTAACTAAAACTATTATAAAATACAAGATTATTCACTGAAACTAATCCCGTGTTTCTTTTATATGAAGGCAAATCCAAAATCAATTCTGTCTTAACAGAACTGACTTGGGACCAGGATTCCATATAATGCTGAGTGGATAGTTAAGATTACAAAGTATATTAGTGGCGTTCTTAAGAAAGATTGACAGTTGCTATATGGAAAGAACAAGATTGATCAAAGTCCCTGGCCTAATAATTATTCACTTAGGTCGAAGAGATTTCAAAGGAAATTTCTCCCCACTTTTTCCTATTTGTAAATCATCCCCACTGCCCTAAATTTCAGGTTTCTTTACACATCTCATGATATTATTCTATTATTCTATTTATAACGTCCCAGAAACAAACAAACAAACAAAAAAAAAGCCTTGAAAAAATGGAATCTAATTATTTGAAAAATTCCCCAGGAAATAAACAAATTAAATTTGATCTATATTATGGAACATTATTTTGAAGATAGTCTCTGAGTAATTTTGTAAGATAATCAGAAAGTTATGTTTTAAATTGGCAAGTTTTATGTAATTTGTATTCATTTTCAAAATTCTTTTAATCATGGCATATGGTTCACCAGGGTAAGACACAGTTGCCACCGAATGGCAGGACTTGAGTTTGATTCCTGGAAGCCACAGGAACTAACTTCTGCTAGTTGTTTTCTGACATCTAGAAAATGTCCTGGAACCCATATGCATATATATGCACATGCTTACACACACACACACACACACACACACACACACACACACACACACACATACACACACACACAAATAAACACCTTTCAAAAACATTGGTATTTATCATGTTTCAATCATGAATTCAATCATATAGAAGTTTTGCTCAGGATTTTGCTCTATGGTAGAATACCTAAGGAACATGTGGAGCATATGCAATATTCTGTGTTCAGGATGTAACAAATTAAAATAAAAGTTTTTGGTTGGAATTATTGTTAACAGTAATGATGATTTTTCATGGTGCTGGTGCAGTACTTTATTTAGTGTTTCTGAGTGAGTGTGTCAACTCAGAAGACTTCCCATTATGAGAAAATGTTGATGGTATGCATTAGATGTAGACTTTGTAAACTTTGGCAAGTAAAATCCTGGAAAAACTTGCTTTGACTAGACTAATTACTGGAAGAAGACTCATATGCCATTTCACTAATCATCTGTATTTAGACATATTTGTTTCCAGATTGAAATGCTTTAAGTGACTAAATTTGCAGAGAAGGGAAGTTTAATAAGTCAGGTTAAAGCCTGGAAGAACAAGAGAAAAATTCTGGCTCCTGCAATGGTCCAGAATGAAGGCATTCTGCATCACTTTATGAATGTTGGATCCATCTCAGGAGAGCAATAAGTCACATGAAGTAAAAGCAGCTTATGAGATTGGGCAGAACCAGGTTCAGGCTTCTGCAAAAAATTTTTGAAAAATAATCAGGAGAAATTCATTAATCTGTTTTGTAGCTAGTACCTTCAGTGGTCTGAAGACATTTCCACAGACTCTATTGCAGTCCTTCCATCCTGTCTTCGGGATGTTCCCTGAGACACAGATCCAGTTGTGTTGCAAATGAAGCTGAGACCTGGAGAAATAGTTTTCTACAGTAAGAGTGTCAGTTGATTAGCCAATCCACACCTTGGGGTTGGAGAAAAAGTATGGCAGAGACTAAGAGTATTGGTTGCTTTTTGATTTCCATTCCCAGTACAAGAGTATTAGCTGGCAATAGTCAGTCAAGGTTCTAGTACTGGAGCATCTGTAGCTGTCTTCTAGTGTCTGGTACTTAATACATGTGCCTCCATACAGGCAAAACACACACGTACATAAAGTAAAGATAAAAATGCTACTAGCCGCCAGTCTGCCATCTGTACCCACGAGCTGAGACTGTTCCACAGTCCCCTGAGTACAGGTCTTTTCAGCAAAGACTTGTTCTTCCAGAAGTGTTTTCACTCCCATCTTGGAGGTAATATATTTACTTTCTCTCCAATAAATGTGCGGAGTAGGGCCGGCCAGGAGCACATGGGGTAGAGGATCAGTGGAGCAATTGGAACAGGATCCTTCCAGTCACCACCTGCACCCAGAGCTTAGGCTGTTCCAGAGACCTCTGTACACAAGTTCTGCCAGGAGAGAGCTTGTCTACCAGGAGTGCTGACACAGGCTTACAGACCAACAGGAGGAACAAGCTCCAGCCAGAGACAGCAAGAACATCTAACACCGGAGATAAATAGATGGTGAAAGGCAAATGTAAGAATCTTACCAACAGAAACCAAGACTACTTGGCATCATCAGAACCCAGTTTTCCTACCACAGCAAGTTCTGTATTCCCCAACACACCAGAAAAGCAAGATGTGGATTTAAAATCATATCTCATGATGCTAATTGAGGATTTTAAAAAGGACATAAATAACTCCCTTAAAGAATTACAGGAAAACACATCCAATCAGGTGAAGGAATTGAACAAAACCATCCAGGATCTAAAAGTGGAAGTAGAATCAATAAGGAAATCATGAAGGGAGACAGCTCTGGACATGGAAAACCAAGGAAAGAGATCAGGAATCATAAATGCAAGCATTACCAATAGGATACAAGAAATGGAAGAGAGAATCTTAGGAACAGAAGATACTAAAGAAAACATTTACATAACAGTCAAAGAAAACGCAAAATTCAAAAAGATCTGAACTAAAAACATCCAGGAAATCCAGGACACATTGAGAATATCAAACCTAAGAATAATAGGTATAGAAGAGCAAAGATTCACAACTTAAAGCCAGTAAATATCTTCAACAAAATTATAGAAGAAAACTTCCCTAACCTAAAGACAGAGATGTTCATGAACATACAAATAGATTGGATCAGAAAAGAAATTCCTCCTGTCACATAATAATCAAAACATCAAATGCACAAAACAAAGAAGAATCTAGAGAATGTTCAACATCCTTAGTCATCAGGGAAATGCAAATCAAAACAATGCTGAGACTCCACCTCACACCAGTCAGAATGGCTAAGATCATAAACTCAGGTGACAGCAGATGCTGGTGAGGATGTGGAGAAAGAGGAACACTCCTTTATTGTTGGTGTTATTGCAAGTTGGTACAACTGCCACGTACCACCTCAGTGACGTATGGGGGCCCCTGGAATGAGGGTCCTTGAAGCTATGTGGGTAAGGATTCAGCGGTGACAAACAGTAACAAACACAGAGGAAGTCTGAATCTGAGTGTATTCTGCAGCTCTCAAGCAGGGGATTTTACACATTAAAAGACCAAACATTATCTCTTAGAAACTATATCCAGTGAAACAATCACAGAGACCAACAAAAATCATTTGGCACAATAAAGCAAAAAATTCATCCATGCATTATAACTCTGAAACCATGTATTCAGTGAATCACAAACAGAACAGGTAACATCATTATAAATCATCAAAATATAACAATTCTAAAAGGATGTATTCAGTGGGGTCTGTCGTCCAAGACTAGTGGCATATTTCGAGGGGCAAGTTAATAAATCCTTAACAGTCAGTGCTCTTAACCACTGAACTAACTTTCCAGCCCCATGGTCAATTATTATTTAACATCTAATGCCTGATTTTTTTTTATACTCTTCAGTTTATAAATTTAAACTACTTCAATTCTTTCTAATTAAGGCTTTCTTTACCATATATCAAAATCCACCTCGATGACATATGACTAGCCATATGAAATTTTATTGTTGGGAAAGTTTTTATTATAATAGATTTGTAAATGATTTAGAAAGTGTTGGTTTCCCTGGGGATAAGGTTATGTTAGTGGCCCCATCTCTAGGGATGGTTTCTTACCCATTATTCTCACTTAAGATCTTGGCCTAGGCTACCAGGAACATGTAAATAAGAAAAGGAGTAAGAGAAAACAAAACAGATTGCCATGAGAACTATGGCTCAATATTTTTTCTCCGGTGAAGAGTTCCACAACCTGTTCCAGGAGGCCTCCCTCTTTTGAAGTGGATTGCCTCAGTCTGTGGAACTTGTCACACAGATCCTACTGGAGGTGGTATGGCATACAACCATTCTGGAAATCAGTCTGGCAGTCCTACAGAAAATTGGACATAGTACTATCTGTGAACCCAGCTATACCCCTCCTGGGCATATACCCAAAAGATGCTCCAACATATAACAAGGTCACATGCTCCACTGTGTTCATAGCTGCCTTATTTATAATAGCCAGAAGATAGAAACAACCCAGATGGCCCTCAACAGAGGAATGGATAAAGAAAATTTGGTACATTTACATAATGGAGTGCTGCTCAGCTATTAAAAACAATGAATTCATGAAACTTTTAGGCAAATGGATGGAACTAGAAAATATCATTCTGAGTGAGGTAACTCAGTCACAAAGGAACACACATGGTTTGTACTCATCAATATTAGCCTAAAAGCTCAGAATACCCAAGATGCAATTCACAGACCACTCAGGAAGAAGGAAGACCAAAGTGTGAATGCTTCAGTCCTTCTCAGAAGGGGGAACAAAATATTCACTGGAGGAAATATGGAGACAACATATGGAGCAAAGACTGAAGGAAAGGCCATCCAGAGACTGCCCCACCTGGGGATCCACCCCGTTTACAGTCAGCAAATTCAGACAATGCTGTGGATGCCAAAAGTGCTTGCTGACAGGAGCCTGATATAGCTGTCTCCTGAGAGGCTCTGCCAGAGTTTGGCAAATACAAAGGCAGATGTTCACAGTCATCCATTGGACTGAGTACAGGTTCCCCAATAGAGGAGTTAGAGAAATGACTGAAGGAGCTAAAGAGGTTTGCAACCCAAAGGAAGAACAACAATACCAACTAACAAGATTCCCTCCCTCCCCTCAGAGCTCCCAGGAAGTAAACCGCCAACCCAAGAGTGCACATGGAGGGTCCCATTGCTCTAGTTTTATATGTAGCAGAGGATGGTCTTGTCAGACATTAATTGGAGGAGAGGCCCATGGTCCTGGGAAGGCTCCATGCCCTCATAGAAGAAGAGGGAGGGAGGATGGGATAGGGGCTTTCTGGAGAGGAAACTGAGAAATGGGATAACATTTGAAATGTTAATAAATAAAATATCCAATGAAAATTCTAATAAATTTTAAAAAGGTATTTTGTTCATTTATTTATTTATTTATTTATTTATTTATTTATTTATTTATTAAGACAGGGTCTCCATTTGTTGCCTTGGCTATTCTGGAACTAGTTGAGTAGAACAGAATGCACAGAGGTTAATCCGCCTCTGTCTCCCAAGTGCTAGGATGAAAGGCAAAAACAGTGCCTGATGAAAGGCAAATATTTATACACAACATTTAGGAGGTAATATGGAAATATCATTGTATTACATAAGGATCCCTTAACAGATGACACATTTGAATACCTAATGAAAACTAAGAGTTTAATATTGGTCACTCCCACAGTATGTTTACAAAATCTCTACTCAACAATTACTGTTTAAAGTATTAATACATAAAGAAATTTTCCTTGAGAGTGGTGTGAAAGATCTGTGTTTCAGAGCATGGGTTATAGTCTTGCAGGACTTTTGATTGCTAACGCCAATATGACAGCTCACAAACAGCCATAACAACAATACCAGGGGATCTGAGAATCAGGGACATACATGGAATGCAGAGGCAGGCAAAACACCCAAGCACATAAAATAAAAACTTAAAAGCAATACTTGTTGCTCTATGACAAGGTTAAACATTCCTTAGAATTTATCAAGGAAAGTTATTTGTTAATAATAAATCGAGGAACTGATGTTCCTATCATACACTGTAAGACATCTCAGTGTAAATCTAACCAAGCAAAGGAATGGTATGTATGTAAAGAACTTCACATCCCTGAAGAAGGAAATTGAACAGTGTCTCAGAAGATGGAATGACCTCCCATGCTCATGGATATGTAGGATCAACATAGTGAAATGGCCATCTTAGTGAAAGCAATCTACATATTCAGTGCAATCCCCATCAAGATTCCAGCAACAGTTTTATAGACATTGAAAGAGTAATTATCAACCTCATCTGAAAAAACAAAACAAAACAAACAAATAAAAAAACCTAACCAGGATAGCCAAAAGAACCCTAAACAATGGAAGATCTTCAGGACTAATTACTATCCCTGACCTCATGCTGTACTATGGCATGATAATGATTAAAAAAAAAATTCTGTATGGTATTGGTACAGAAACATACATTTTGATCAGTGGAATCAAATTGAATGGATTTGAATGGAATCACACTTGATGTTTGATAAAAAAAAAAAAAAAAAAAAAAATATGAAATGGAGTTGAACGGAATTTGATGGGGAAGTTACAGAGTGAGTTCCAGGACAGCCAGGGCTACACAGAGAAACCCTGTCTCGAAAAACCAAAAAAAAAAAAAAAAAAAAAAAAAAAAGCCAAAACCGTGAAGTGGAAAAATGAAAACATCTTCAACAAATGGTGCTGGACTAACTGGATGTCTTCATATAGAAGAGTGAAAATTGACCCATACTTATCACTCTGCACAAAACTCAAGTCCAAGTGGATAAAAGACTCCAATATAATACAGTATACACTAAATCTCATAGAAGAGAAAGTGGGAAATACCCTTGAATGCATTGGTACAGTGACAAGTTCCTGAACAGAACATCAATGGCTGAGGCTCTAAGAACATCAGTTGATAAATGGGACCTCATAAAGTTTCTGTAAGGCAAAGGGAATAGACAATAAGACACTTCGGCATCTTACAGACTGAGAAAAGATCTTCATCAACCCTACATTTATAGAGGGCTAATATCCAAATTTACAAAGAACTCAAAATAGATACCATCACCCCCCCCCAAAAAAAAACAATTAAAAATGGGGGTACAGAACTAAACAGTGAATTCTCAACAGAGGAATCTCAAATGGCTGAGAAGCACTTAAAGAAATGTTCAAGGACCTTAGTCATCAGGGAAGTACAAATCAAAACATCTATGTGGTTCTGTCTTGCACTAATCAGAATGGCTAAGATCAAAAACTAAGGAGAAAGCACATACTGACAAGGATGCTGTGCAAGAGGAACATTTCTTTATTGCCAGTGGGAGTGCAAACTTGTACAACCAATTTGGAATTCAATTTGGCATTTTCTCAGAAAAGTGGGAAAAGTTCAACCCCAAGACCCAGCTATACTATTCCTGGACATATACCCAAACGATGCTCCAAGATCCCAGAAAAGCATGTACATCATACTTTGTAATTCTCACAGAACATTGGTTTCAAGGTCACTTGGTAGTACTCAATGATTCTCATTCAGAATATGAGATTACAATTTGTAGATCTCATTAATAAAACTGGAAAGGCTGCAGGAAACCAGCCTAAATCGTTTACACTGGGACCAGTATTTAATTAGTGTTAGATACTCTCTCTGCTTAAGCACTGATATATTAGCTTGCTGAAGCTTTATTTTTCATTACCAATGTCCCAGACTGATTAGCTTGTTCTATGATCTGTGTAATCAATTGTTTATCATGAACTGAGTCAACAGCTGTAGAGCACAGTTGGAAATAACCTAGGAGCAAAGGAAGACATAATGTTAGGGAGAAAGAAAAATACCAGGAATTCAGATAACTAAAATATAGCTTAGGCAAGATGAATTTAAAGATGCCTCTGGTATAATACTTCTGATATATTAACATGTAAGAGCTGTGACACTAAGGCACAAATGCAGGCACAACCTTGTAGGAAGTGATTATCTTTGGGCACAAGTGGAGAGCTAAGGGTCTTATTTTTATAGTAAACCTTTTTAATCATCAGCTTTTACTACAAAATATGATGCTGTTTAGACTTTTGTCATTTTCAGTTTTAATTATGAATATTGGGCTTGCTAAATTATTACTTTGTTAATGAAATAAAATTTGGCTTTATTTTTTAATGCATATCTTAAAAAAGTCTATCTAAATAAAAGGGTTAAATGTATGAACCTTCTCTAAATTAAGCCTTATTAGTTGCATATGAGGAAATAGTTTAAAAATGGTTGACATGAGCAAATTAATTTATCTTTCCATGCAATATTTATTTTCTATTTTTGTTAAATGTAATTATTCTGTTATATTTGACACTAAAGTAGATTAAACCTTTTTCATTTTGGCATAGAATTTAATACAGTGGTCTTCAAAAACAGTTGACACAGACTAAAAGAATGATGACTTTTTTGGAGGGGGGATATGGAAAGAAGGGGGACGTTTCCAAGTAATTATTTTGGTAACTTCTGTCTTTCATGTGAGTTTCCTCCTCAGCCATCACTTTTAGAACTTCATTGTGGCAGGTATCTAAATGCAAATCAGATACATTTCATTTTATTATATTTTCTTCTAAACAGTATTACTTTAATTAATTGAGTCTTCTATTTTTCTTCCTTGATACAATTTTAATGACTTGGAGAGAGAATATAAAGATACTTTATATAAAAAGATTGATATTATTAGCTTTAGCAGATTCATTTAAGAAAATTAATAATATGTCTTCCTGAACAGTTCATTGACTGTATCCACCATAACAATTCATTATCTCGGCAGAAATAAGAAAATGAGATCAGAATATGGATGTGTGATATGTGCAGCTATTGAAGAAAAGTAGGCAGTGATGTGCTTCTAAGCTTCTTGTTTTGTTTTGCTAACAGTTATCATCTCTGTATCTATCTATCTAAACCCATCATTATTTACCTGCCTATCATATATTTACATCTTTTTTTATGGATCTATTTAACCATCTTCAACAAAAGTTAGGAGCAAGTTTATCTTTTCAGGGATTATGCTTTTTCTTTTAAATGAAATATAATATAAGAACATCTTAATTTCAGTGTACGTTTTGTCTAGGGCTATATGATTGTGCAGCATTATTATCTAAGCGTGTACAAATATATTACTCTATTCAAAACTGAATGTTTTTTCTACATTTTATTACAGTCATATTTTAAATATTATAATATAATTCTATTTTACCTGTAACAAGGAGGCAAGGTAAAAACAAAACCATAATAAGAAAAAGGATTTTGCACAATTCTTCAAACAGTAAGAATAAATTATTGAATTTCATTACAGGGAAAATAATCTGATATCATTATGGATAGAATCTGAGACATCCCAAGGCTCAAGTGGTAAAGGCTCAGTGGCAGCTGAGAGGATTTTGGCCAGAGATCATCTCCCAGTTGGCTATGCTCAAATTCATTAATTAGGTATAGTTGTATATTGTTCATAAAACATTTTATCTTAGCCACTTAGGAAAATTGATTTAAACAGTTTATAAAATTTTATTTCTCTATAACTTATAGGACCCAGAAATCCTAAGAATGCCAAGATTAGGCAACAGAATGCTGTTTCCAGAAAACTGTAATAATTTTTAAAATACTCACATTGTATGCAGAAATGAGTGGGTATCGACTGGTTTTATCACTTCAGTTTTGAAAACACTACTATTGAACATGGAATAGTTACCTTTTGCTAGAAGAAACAGTCTCTTTTCTAATCATAGAGTAGTACATAATAATAGAGTAATATAAAATATAGATCCATTACTTATAAAAGTGTTTAGTTGTGTGTATGGTTGCAACCTCAATAAACAAAGTGAATGGAAATGTATGAAATAACAAGGTCCATAAAGACTCTGCTGCCATCCGTTTACATTTTATGCTCACTTCCTTTTACTGTCTTTTTTCTCTTTGCTTAAATTTTACAACAATTTTAAAATATTAGTGTGCTTTGCCTTTTAATCTATCTCTACTGCCCAGAGGTAAAAAGATAAATGTCCTAGAGGGAGCAGACATGGCATTGCCGCATGTTCTCTCGCATCCTCTTATGGAGCATGTCGGAACACTTATATTGCAGTAAAGCATGGTACCTCCTCCTTAATAACATGCCTTCACTTTACAAGAAATAAATCAACAGGTGGAGAGAAAGAAGTGAGGTTCAATTCTTCCCACTGTTTTCTAATCTATTTGTAGATAGCTGATTTGAAGTATGAAGTCTCAACTAAAATTCAATTCACAATTTATGAGTGAACATAACAATTCATTTTATGGGCAATTACTGTCTTCTCTATTTGAAATTTTTTTTTGTTCCATTCTGTAACCTCAATAATTTTATATTCCTGTTATTTTTAAGCAGAATTTTAAGCATTCCTCTACGGACAAATTAAAATCTACCAATTTCTCTACGAGAATACCCTAATGAGTTATCTTAGGAAATGTCTATTACATGAATATAACTCCATAAAATACAAAAATTAACGTGTTAAGTATGAACAACTTCACCGTTTATCTTAAGTTTGACTGTAATACTTCAGAACTATTTTAATTTTTTTGGTGACTGTAATTGTTGTTTTAATTGCTTAAAGTTTGTTTAAAGGACCACTATAAATAGCAATGCAATGTTGCAGAAATAAGATAAAACCTTATTTTCCCCTGGACTTAAGTAATGATGGTTGAAAATCAAGAAAGCCATATTGTTCACACTGCACAATACACTATGGAAAAGGGCAAGTACATTTCATTGTATGAGGACAAAGAAAGAACAGATTTTTATATGCAACTATGAGGTATAATTGCCCCGAATATATTTTCTTATTTATTTATTTTGTCTAGATTAATAACATCACATTTTAAATATTAACATGTGCATTTGGGAACAGATACAGAGAGCTACATCCAGACAGTTATGCGATGAAGGAGTCTACATGGAGGTCTCCATCAAATCCTTCCCCTTAGAGCTCAGGGAACCTGGTGAAAGAAGAGGAGGAAAGAATATGGAAGCCAAAGTAGATAGGAAACAACAGGAGAATAAGACATTCTGTGTCTATTAAGTAAAGTGTGTATGAGCTCACAGAGACTGAAAGAACAAGCAGAAGATAATGGAATGAACAAGAATGTCAATGGTTTTTCCTAATTGATAATATATTATTTTCTCATACATTATATTCTGAATATAGTCACCCCTCCCTCTAACCCTCCCAGTTCCTCTCCTCCTTGCCTATCCTATGTATCCACTCACTTGCTGTCTCTCATTTAAAACGAATAAGATTCTAGAAGATAACAACCAAACATGACAAAATTAAAATTTAATAAAACGAATGAAAAACTATTATATTGAATTTGAACATGGCAAACCAAAAGGAGTAAAACCCATCCATAAGCTCGCACAAGTCAGAGTCACACTTGTTCTCCTAATCAGGAGCCTCATAAAATACTAAGTTATATATACACAAAGAACCTGGTTTATATATAGTTTACCCATGTGTATATACCCACATAGGCAACAAGGGCTAGATCATAAGCTCATAACTTTATTACAGTTGCTTACAGGTTCAGAAATGCCAAAGGCAACCGGATCAGCAAAAAGTCCAGCTCCGAATTATCAAATGACTCATGAAAGCTATAGCTATGAAACTTTCTGGAACTTGCAGGGAATCTCACCAAATAAATCTTCATTTTCTCTGCTTGTATATCCTTGAGCTAAGAGCCTGGAATCTTACAACTACATTTTCTGAATCTTTTAAATTTCATGTGTTTTATGTCTCAAGAGTCTCCTCTCTTCTAGGATGAAATGTTTCAATTCAGAGGAAATAGATATAGAGCTCTCCACCCTTTCTTTTGGCTCATGTGTTATTTCTTCTCCCCTTTGTGTGATGATCCCTGGAGGAAGTAATATAGATACTTGATCATTTTCTTCCATTCTTGCCTGAGCATAAGGCCACTGTCCCACAACAACAGTCCGTCATTCTCAAGAGCTCGGCCAATTCCTTGTCTCTGAATTAACATCTGTACACTACAAAGTGAATTTTCCCTCCACAACTTGGATTGGGGAGTAATATATGAGCACAAGCACACCCATTTAAATTTGAAAGGTACATCACATTTGTGCATCAAAACAAAAGCAAGAGCTTCTCTCTGGAGACTAGAACTACTATAGCTATAGGTCTTTGGCCTGGTACCATATAAAAAGTCCTTTCAGCGCAGCAGTTCTCAAATCCCAACAGACATGAGTTGGTTATACCATTATTGCATGTGTAGACTGTAGCTGTTACAGTGGTAGAGTAGACTATGGAGTCTGTAAACAGGCAGGTCTTTCAGCAACAAGTGCCCCAGAGGAGCCCCCAAAACAGATTGTAGTCCAACAAGACTGAGGCTGTAAGGAGGCAGCTCCGAGCTCAGCTTCAGCCTGATTTCTCCATTATCTACAAACCAATGATGTGTTATTGTCGGCAATAGAAACTTCCTAGTTTAGTTTTGTCTGCATGTAAGCAGCTGCAGCAACACTAGGCATTTTCAAACAACTGATTGGTCTTCTCATTCTGAATGCTTTCACTACTGTAGCAAATCTCCTGTACATTTGACCATACGACCCCTGTCTACAGTGTCAGTTGGCACTGCTCTGCCTCCATCAGAATTAAAGTGGAACCTTGCCATAGGTGATGCTGAAACTGGGTCCCTATGCTCACAGGGTACAGACCAGCACAGTAGCCCATACCTTTCCATAGACCACACTTGACTGCTTGAGTATCTCCTGGCTGGATGAACATTGTCTTCCCCAAGTATTCTTTTCTGAGAAGAGAACTATTCAGAACCTACTCTTGGGGTCATGACTGTGCTGCTCAGTGATGGGCTTCACCTTTCCCAGTGGTTTTTCACCATTTGTGTCTTCTATGAATTTTTGCTCAGATGTTGGGGACTTTGAGGAGAACTCTAGCTCACCATTTCAGTTTATTTATTTTTTCTTGTAGAAAATCTGGCTAAGAATGTTTGCCTCTGAGTGATTCAATCTGATCCCTTTTCTCCTGTGCTTTTCTCACTACTCTTTGATTGCTTTATCAATTTACCAATTCAATTTATATACTGTTATATAACTGCCATAGCCATACCTGCCAGAGGTTTTCTTGTACTGTGTAAAGTTTATATCTCACTATGGGGCGGGGATAGCCACTAAAGCCTTATACCTGTGACAAAGTCTCTACATTTTTACAGTAGACTAATATTAAGGATTTTACTTGTTTACTGCATAATCAATTTACTTTTCCTTTGTAGTAGTGGTAGACATGATAGGTGTTTTCTATCACTTCAACTCTGTCTTGTAGACTGTGCATTTTCAGATCATGGGAAGGAAACTTGCCACAGACCTAATTGAATCTCGCTTTCCTTTGCATTCAGCCAGATATAAGTAACTGAACTATAACAACTCCATTTAATCTTCTCTATTATATATATGAAAAATATACAAAATGCACATGATGGGATTTTCATGTCTTTTCTCATTGCAGTTTCTCATTTACACTTACAAATACTTTGAAAGATAATTAGGTTTGTTACAATTACTACAAAAGCCACAATAAAAGAGCTCACACACTGTTTAGTGTCCTGCCCCTGACATGATTCTCTCAAGGAATAAATGTATCTGGTACTCCATTAAAGGTTTAGGGGACATCTTCATATGGGCCTGCAGACCTCATTCATTTAAAAGAGATGCTAGCTTAAAGCATGTAGAAGAAGACTGTCATGTTACGATTCCCTTCAAGATCCCCTTATTCTCAGACCTGTTGGTCTTGATTGCAGATCTTCTCACTCATCAAAAGGAGCATGTAACTGTCACACAGAAAAGAGCACTCTAATCCATACCATGTGGGAAATTTTAATCAAATTAGGAATAACCTTTTACACACTGCAGTGATTAAATGGAAACTTAGCTTCATGATATAGTGATTAAACTCAAGATAGTGTCCTGGACCAATCCTTGGAAAGACAAAATCTATAATATGTATAGATTATGAAAATCTGAATACCACCCATTCTTTATCTAATAACAATGTGTCATCAATAACTACTCAGTAAAAAGAAATATGGTCCCCAAATTTCAGGTGATAATTGGGTACCTTGAATACAAGGGACATAGAACCTTTTTCTTTGTCTTGGAATTTTTTCACAATTTTAAGATACACAGTTGATTCAAGAAAGACAACAGTTAGGAAACAGAAAAAAAGCATGGACTATGAGAATGCACACAGGTACGCACTGTACCTACACACACTGTATAAACACACATTGTATACACACACACACATACGCACACATTTTCACACAAACATACACACATATCCAGGATGCTATTGCAGGATTATTTCACGTAAAAGTCCAGAGTAGGTGGTATAAAGACTTTGAGAGAAATCTGGACTGTATGTCAATACAGCTTTCAAAGTAGAAAAAGTAAACTGGAATATGACAAAGTCATCATGTATAATGGTCCTTAGAAAGAAACAATAGGGTGAGCAATTGAAAAATTGGATAGACATTTTTCCTCAGTAACTTTTAGATGAATTTCTTTCAACTGATATTTTTAGGAATGAATATTTTAGCATAGAAATCAAACTAATCATTGTTCTCTAATGAATATATTACAGTTATGGGAAATGTGGCTCCAGCCACAGAGACTAAGATTGGTATCATCTTGGAATACATGGGGAATAATTTCTCTATGAAATGATGTGGCTTTGCTTCACAGATTCTATATTGGAGCTTGTGAAATAGAGAGAGAGCCAGAGTGAAGCCATAACTCATGGGTTCCTGCTAAGAATTTAAATTGCATAGCCTGCCTTCACTGGGAGGTAATCTGAACAACATATAAATAGCAGAAAGGCCTTTGTTAGTGTTTTTCATTGATTAAACATTTTCGTTAAAAAATCATATTTGCTTATTAGACTCTCCTAAACTTGCATAGTGTGCTGCAATATAATTTTATTTCATTTTTCACTGTACTTTGGGTAAGTACTTATATAATTCACGAATAAGGATTTCTCTTTATAACGTTTATAGGCTTTGGAATGGATGCAGATATAAAGAAAATTGGTCACACCTTTCTTTTTTAATGAGTATATAGTCACTCAGTGTGTTCTCTATTTTTAAATTAATTTCAATTTATTTTCATACACAAAGTTTTAGACTTTAATTCACATCAGTAGCCTCGCCATTTACAACTAACATGAGATAAACCAGATCCTGTGGTTGTTGCTCACTTCAAAATTAGCCATTCAATTAATGAACAATGTTGGCAAGGGTCAAAGATCAAGGAGTGTGCATTATTCATTCATGTATTTATTATGTATTTCCTGCCACAGTACATTACCCTGAGCCCATGTCCTATAAATAAGTATTGGGAGCCTTGTTACACAGTGAATACTAATGTATTTTAGCTATGTAGAAATGGATTACATGAACAGGCATTAAAATCATAGCAAATGAGATCTAGGACCTTGTAGGTTATTTATTTCAGGTTTGTCATATTTTTTTTTTTGAGTAATAAGGAGTGAGCCTGTGAGCTGATTAACAAAAATGAAAGAAGTTAAACAGCTTCTTTAAAGTCACAGGCAACTGGAGCTAGAATTCAAGTTTTTCTATTTTTTTTTTCAGTGTAAAATATTCATTCTGAATGTCATTTGTCTGATAATTTAAATAATGTGTGGAAAATTATAAAAATGATTTTGTAAATAATGTGTGAATGCTAGTAAAATAAATATAGATAATGTACAAATACCTTAAACATATTTCAAGAAATAGAAATTACATAAAGTTGACATATTGTGTTTTATATAAATGACAGAAAAAAATAGGATTTGAAATACAGAATGAGCCCCATTATTTAAAAACTTTTATCATATCATTTTATATTTATAACATATATTTTCATCTTGAACATAGCTTTTATGATATTTGATGTATTTAGATATAGGCTGTATAATTTCACTCTTGCTAAATATTAAATATTAGATAATTTAATTTCTTTTGTATAATTAATTTTCTTTACATCTCTTGCCAACTATTAATGGAAAGAGTATTATTTTAATGTTTTATTTGGACTAGTTAAACTATGCTCCTTTGGTGTTTCTGCTGTTTTTAATTCTGAAACGTCTTTCTAATACAAATAGGCATGCATAATCTAAAGTTAACATACATTAATTAATAGGGGATGATTTCAAATAAAACAAAATTTTGAAATATCTTAAATGCACTAGGAAAAGCAGATGTTACTCAAAGGGTCAAAGAGCAGACAGAATTGTGCCACTGATTTTTGATACTGAAGAACTGTTGAATATTCAGTTTCCTTGATCTTATGGAACTAAAGTGATTGATATGTCATTTCTTTCTGATCTACTGAATTTACTATTTCTCTGTTAATAGCTTTAGCATTGAGAGCATCAATTATTTTTAACTTAATTATCTTCTGTCATAGAAACTGAAATTCAAGATTAATTACAATAATATTTGTGATAAAATAGCATCCATTGAAAAAGAGTGCCATACAGCTCAAAGAATGTACTTCTGCTTAAAAAGAAGTAGAAAATGACAAACCCAATTTTTAGGTCACAAGATTTAATTTAGGAGAAATAAAATTATGATCTACTAATTGTTCTTCAACTGTGAGAGAAAACACTGCATTCCCTTATCTATTTTAATACAAGTTCATCAAAACGAGTTTATGACCTTCAGCAAATGTCATAAATTTTGATACTTTTGGATGAAATAAGAAATATTTCAAAAGATTTTGATTAATTGGTGATTATCAGTTAGGTAGTCCATTATATTGGACTATTTCTTAAACTGCAACTCATGAACTTATGTTTATGTTCTTCTTGACTTGAGAAGGTCAAGATAGAGACATCTGATTCTGTCAGTGTGGCCAATTTTATACCATGTCACTGATCTAATATGTATCTGAACTCACAGACAATCTGTGAAATCCTATTGGACAAAGAGTAAAAAATTTACAATGATATCAATAATAAAATAACTCAACTTCTAGGTTCTTGACTGGTGATGATGTCTCTCTCAGTACCCATATATTTTTAATTTTAATGGTTTGCATAGAAGTTGAAACATGAAACAAAGTGCCACATGAATTAGTGGCTAGAAGTCGTGCCAGAGTGCCAAGGGCTGTGATAATCCATGTACTCTGTGCTAAGTAGACCCAAAAGCAAACAAATCAAAACAAAAATATCTAGCCCAAATTCAACTGCATCATATACTTTAGGTTTTGAATTGGAAATGCGACAATTCTCTATTTTAAATTATATATTATCATTGTCATTTCTTTCAAAGACTTAATGAAAATACATTTATTTATGTGCAGGTTTCTGCAAAATATCAAATAACGCGGATTTTTACATTCTAAATATTCTTTGATGAGTAAGGATTTAAGAAAAATATTGAGACAAAACAGGATTTCTAACAGGTAAGATGTTTTGAGGCAGTTAGCCTTTTTGAATATTGATGCCATTTTTCATCTCCAAATTAAACATGCAGTAGAGCAATTTAGAACATTTTCATAATCAATGGTGGGGAAAATCTCTTTTATACATGTCAGAAGAATAAGGAATACTTTTGATTGAAAGAATAGCTATTGTACATAATGCATCTGGAGTCTTTCACTTAGAAGTCAGATGTTTCATTCATGAATATCAGTCAGTGAATGTTAAAAGATGGCAATGATTCCAGATTGGTAAGGCTGTGTTAGTATTCTCTTTTGTAGGGCATCTATAATAGCTCTATAATTACAGGGGAATTACATGTTCCTACAAATTACTTGATAATTATACGTGATACTACCAAGTAATTCAAAGATTAGTTACTACATAACTTGCAATTTTGTGACTTCATTGTAATGTAGTTTTCTTTATGTTAAGATTTACTAATATTATAATAAAGAATGACTATACATGAATCATTTAAAAGATTTTTAGGTGACTTTTATTTTTAGAAAAAAGTCACTTTTTAAAGTAGAGGCAAATTTGAAAGTGTGTTTATTATTTTAGTATTTACTAATTGTTCATAACATGTTTATAACTACTTTTCCTTTAATTAATTATTTTAAACAATATATGATACTAATAAAATGATTCTCAGTAAAAATAAACATTTAACTATATTAAGTCATAGTAAATTGATATGATCCAAATGAAACACTATGTTCAAATACCTTAGTGTATACTTAGTATTATAATTAGAAAATCTTGAAGAGAAAAGCTGTGTATTATGTTAAATCAAATACTCGGGAATGTTTATATAATATTAGTTAACATAGAAACATTTTAAGTTTTCATAACTATTTTTATGAGTGTGGCTATACAGCAGTTGAAATGAGTTTTGAATATTTGTTTTAACAACAAGAACAAAAAGAATAAAGAAGATTATGATTATTCTGTTAGTGTCCTATATCATTGTCAATGTTTTACACTGTTATTTCCTGATTACTTTAAGTGTTTGCTTGCAGAGAAATGACACAATAAATAGAAATTTGGAGTTGACACTAAACTGCCCTTTAAATCTGGAACAAGAATCACTGAATAAATAGAATCATAAAAGAAATCCAGTCAGGTACGCTTAGATCTAATTAAAACTGAAATATTTGATAGTTCAAAGAAAATGACATGCCTTTGTTAAAAGTTAGTAAGAAAGTTAACACAGAATTGACAGTTCATCAAATCAAACATGAGTTTTTTTCTGAGTGTGGAGACTTCATACATACATAAGATTTCATACATATAACTGGCTGGGCTATTAGAGATGAAATATGTGGTTTTAGAAGCCAACATTGACCTGGGAAATCATAGAAAGCATTAGGAACAGATGGTGTTTATAAGTACAAGGTATCAATCTGAAGTTTAGAAATAAAGAAGGAATATAATTGAAATTTTGTACTGTTTAGAAACTAGTAAGATAACTTCACTATAAATTGTGAGGAATATAAATGTTAGAAAAGAGAAAAACAGATCATATATTATTATTATTATTATTATTATTATTATTATTACTGAAGAAAGGCACAGAAATAATTAGATTCACTATTTATGTAAAGAAACCATGCAAAGAACATACTCTGAAATATTATAGTTGTATGATAGCTTAAAAGATGACAAGTTAATGAATAAATATGTAAATTAATACATTTAAAAGTAGGCATCTTTCAGGACATGAGAAGAGAGTAAGCTCTATAGAATTGCTGTGGGGACACCAGTCTCATTTTGGGGAATTCATCTCATTTCCAAAATTCTCTTTTATAATAACACTATCATATTGAAGGCTTACCTTTTAGGATTGTGATGGTTGAGAAGTAAGACTAAAGAAGGTAGCAAAGGGAGTGAGTATTATTGAAATGTTACAAGCTATTAGTGTATATATAACACACACACATTTTTAAATATATAAAAATACACAGAAATTATCTAATGATCAAGCGACAGTGGTTTAAAGACTACAGGAAGAATGTCAAAGATCTCAAATGCCTATTCTCATTTCTAGTAGCAGATTTGATATATCTTGAAGAAAGAACCATATAGTTTGGAGGAAATTTTAGAAGAATTATTTCTGCAGAACTTTGATGTGGTCGAAGAGAAGGCTATTCTGTAAAACATCTCTAGCTGGCAAAGTAGTCCCCAAATTAAGGATCTGTGGTAGGGCAGAGATGAAACTCAGGGCAAATATATTGCATGTACAGAAATTCTGAAATTTTGTTAATGTAGCAGAGAGCTTTATAATGATGGATTTTAGAATCAGTCTTCAAAACCAAATGTACTTTAAGATTTCAGAGACCTGAGTTTGAGAAGCCTAACAGTTCAAGCACTAAGGTTCACTCTGTCATTCAAGCAAATTATATATACACTTTTGTGTCATTGAACAAATATCAATTGGATTCAATATAAGAATCTTGTGTTATTGAAGCCTTTAGCCTTCTTTGAATTAAAAATGAAAAGTATGTTAAAATAAAGATACCTCACTGACTTCTTAAGCAATTATAGGCAGAAAACAGCTTGAGAATGGTATATATTAAAATTATTGTAGGTTTGAAATTGTAGATGCTAGCTTTGCACAGTGGAAATATTGCAGCCAATGAGGTTTATCTGAGGCATGATTATCGCTAATTGAAATTATAGATGCTGTTCAATTGTTTTATACTATTTTACCCACATCTTTCCCAATAGGACTTCCAGAAAATATTAGGCATTCTGTTTATTTCTGTTCCTCCTTTATATAGAATTTACAAGGGAAGTACCATAATCATAAATGCCTCTTCAGGTCTGTGAACCATTCATAAGTTAAAATAAGAAATTGCTATATATTGTGCAACAGTGCTCAAGATAGTTATGAAGCTTTCTGACCACGAGCTAAGTATCATGTCGTTAAAAATTGGTCTTTGAACAATTTCAATTAATTTTTTCCTCTGTGCTTAAGAAGAAATGATTGAGACATGTACTAAAGAAACTAAAATTAGTATATATATATATATATATATATATATATATATATATATATATATATAATCTCCAGACTCTATCATCAAGCATCCTTCTAAAAGCTTGTCAAATTTGTACATAACATAGACATCATTTCTGCATTAAGGGCATGAAAATAGTGGTAATTAACTTCTCAAGTCCAACAGCATGGGGAGAGAGATAATTATAAAAGAACTCAAACTGATCTTAGTTTAATTATTCTGCACAAAGAAGGGGTAGGGATATTCCCAATCGTCTCCTGTGGTGTTATTACTACCCCAGCCATCTTGTTAGTAAAGATGATGTGAGTTTTTCATCATTCCAATAGAATACAGTTTGCAATCTCAAAAAGAGCAAATTATAACCTGTTCTACCTTACAGAGATATTGTAGAGAACTTAGTTTAAGAGTCATTTAAAGACAATGGTGGGTTATAGAATAAGTGAGGGTCATACACTTGGAAAAAAAGTTACTCAGACAAGGATTCAAATCTGATTTGACAACAATGGGAACAAATTAAAACGTGTCACATTTTTGATAGATTTGATGCTAAAACGGTCTTCTTATTTGATTTGTCCCATTATAGTCTTTTGTGTGAAGACAAGAGAAGCACTATAATTTCTATTAACAGAGAAACTATACAAATACTACTATTATTGTCATAATTAGCCTCAATAGATGCACAGTTCTTTGTTTCTTATACTTTAAAACAATATGAATTCATAAACTGCTAAAAAGTTCGGTACAACTTACTAATTTATTTTATATGCAGATCTTAAAAGAGTGACCAGAAACCTTAATCATATTCTTTTATTATATTTTTTGTATTTTATAATTTTTTACACAAGTATAACATTTTTTTTCAAAACCTCCTCTTATTACTTTTCCAAATCCTCGTATTTTAAACCATACTTTTTGTTTTACAGATTCCCATACTCTTGTGTATAAAGCCAATGAGTCTACTTAGTATTGTTTGTATGTGAATATCTATAGGCCAATCTACTGGAGAACGGGCAGCACATGTCAAGTCACTGACTCTCTGTCCCTTAGCAAGTCATCAGTTGCTAATACCTTATGAGGTAAGTCGGGAGAGTCATAAATCTCTTTACTATCCATGCTTAAATATTGTCTGGTTTGATCTTATTTAGGTCTTACACATACAGTTGGAGCCCGTGTTGGTTTATGTATACAGTGTCTGGAAAATACAATTTTACTCTTGATGTCCACGTCCATATTCTTCTCTTTCCATGACACTTCCTAAACCTTGTAGAAAGAGGGTCTAATATTGTATGTCTCGTTTATTTCTGAGTAGTCTACAGTATAGGTTGATGTCATTGTCCTTAGTTGCCTTCTAGAAATTGGATATAAGACTCTTTATCTGAGGACTTCATATACTTAATACACATGACTTGAAAGATTTGAGCTGGAGGTGATTTTGAAGCCTCCTTCGTGAGGAATAGTTCTCATAGTAGCATAAGGATCTAGGTAAGCTCCAAGGAGAAAAAGCTACCAGGATCACCACACAACTGTGACACCCAGAACAACAGTCGTCAGTATGGCAAGCTATTCCAAAAGTGCAGAAGTGGCATCTATACTCCTGAGTAAACAACAGCCATCTCATTGGTCTTCAGGTCCACCCAGTAGGAGGGAATTCTTGTATGGTACTGTAACCCTTTCATGTATCCTGAGTTCCCTCATTCTCAAGTTGCTAGCCTTGTTTTCTTTGATTATTTCTGGGTTAGATCTGACTGCTCTGCATTGGAAAACTATGATCCATAACTAGTTGCATGGCAAGATATACACAGAGGTGCAATAAATAGCACTCACATGTTGGTAACAACCAACAACTGTCTAATTGGATTTAAAGAAGATTCAACAGGATTGAAATTACGTTTGGAATAGCCAGTTTTCTAGGGATGGTGATGTATGTCATGGACCTTAGAAGGGAATCTACTAATGACACTTTCCTGGATAAGAATAATTTCCTGTATAAGAGTAAGAAATTATTCTTATTCAAATGCTTCAACATTTTAAAGATTCATCTACTTCTAAATAATATCATCTTACACACCAAAAATTCACCATGTTTCTTTGTGGATGAGTCAAAATCTAGACAAATAGTCCTAAAACAGTCATTACTTTATGACAGATGTCTCATGGTGAATTATGATGGGGAAAACTAGTATTTGATTAAAAACTTAAAGGTCAAGGTTAGGTAGACATGAAGTAAGGACAAAAGGAAAAAATTGCTTTTCATATTACCCACTTCAGAAACAAAAATCTCAATATACGAGTCATTTACATTCCTGAACACACATCTCCCCAGTTATGACTTTGGCAATTTTTTTATTCCTCCACTTAAAGAACCTAAAACTTGGTCTGGGTTATAGCACTGTGTTATTGTCCTTGTCTAACTTGTGAAAGAAGATAACTTCTGTCCTCAGAATTGAAAACTAAGTTCTATGTAATCAATTATAAATATTTAGTCCAAACTAACTCTGAAAACTTTCATACAGAGATATTGGAAAGAGTGAAGATTCTGTACTATAGTTAGTGCAAAAGGTTTTATGAAAGTATAATTGCTCATTGACATATGATAGAGCACAGGTGAATTCATTAAGCTGAGAAGTTGGCTTACCTGTATGGTAGAGAGTAATGCAGATTCATTTGTATGTGTTTATATTCTGTATTAATTAAGAATCATAGGTGTGATGGCAAGGCACTCTATAAAACTTTCTTCTATCAGAATTATCCATGTGTTTTTACTGAAGTGGTATAAATTATGATCTTAATCGGAAGTTATATTTATTTCTTGGTTTGTCCCAGAAGGTCGTTAGGAAATAAACTATTTTGGGTAGCTAAAAATATTCCCTTGCTTATTAGTAACTGACTTCTGCAGAACCATGATTTTGTTCCCTTCCTTTAAGTGTATTTTGGCATGTGCTATTGAGAATCACTGCTAAGACAACTGGGGTCATAGAGCTAAGGAAGAATACATGAATCAGTTTTGTTTCTGTACAAATGGCACCTTGTCATTTGTTCTGCCCTACTCTTGTCCCCTCTTACCAACAGCATACTTACTGTGCTTGCTTCTGCTCAGAGTTGTTATATCCACAGCTCTTACCACCTTGATACTTTTTGTTTTCTTCATTCTTCAAAGGGTAACTGTGCCCTACAATTGCTAATGCTTAGATACTGTTAGTCTCCACTGCTCACCTTATTAGTATTTCTGGAACCATTCATACAAAAATGATTCTTCAGTTGCCTGTATTGAATTATGTTATATTTTTTGAAGTCTTTGAAGTAGAAGTGAAAGATAATGTTGAAGAACAAATGCAATGACTTAAAATTATTTACTTTATCATATGGGCTCCATGAGAAGTTATTTTGTCAATAATAATAACTGCATTATTTTCCTTTTAAAATTAACTTATTTTATTTATTTTTATATAATACATTTTGATCATGTTATCTACCCTCCCCAATTTCTCCCAGATCCTTCCTACCAAATCTATGTTCTTTCTCTCTATGTTTCTTTTCCTATCTCTCAAAAACCAAGTCATCCACCCCAGGTGGCTCTTATTTTTTTCCATCTCTTCTGCACGGCTTACTGAACCTTGTAAGGGATTGGTGAGCCTTGTAAGGAAGTGTTCATAATGATATCACATTTGGGTCTGAAAGGTCTGCTGTCTCTCATGCTGTGTACATGTTCCATTTGGGGACTTGTGTTAATTACCATCTATTACATGAAGAAACTTCTCTGCTGAGGGCTGACAGTCTGATCTATGGGTATAACAATTTGCCATTAAAAGTCATTTTATTTCTATGTTCATTTAGCAGAATAATAGTAGATTTTCCCATATTGTCCATAACCTATATAGTTACAGTTTCTTACCTAATTTAACAGTGTTGGGGATAGGTTCCATTAAATCCAAATGAAAGTGATAAGATATCTATAACATTTTTGTCACTATTGGACCAGTAAATATTGCAGGAAGGTTTCTGTTGCAAGATGAAAGGATAGTAGCATGCAGTGTACACCTGGAATGCCAAACACAAGTCAAGAGGAGTAAATCTTCTAGTTGGGCACCAGTTCAATTTTCCAAAATTTGATGCCATAATTAACTGTATTTTCTACAAGAGGACCTTGGTGGCAGCTGTGAAGATTAAAAGTATTCTTAGGAGTAGGTTGTGGTTTTGGGGGGTGTCCTTGCAGTCTCTTTGGTTGATGACTTAACAATGACTTAGTGTTAGTTATTTATCCTCATATTTCTTCCCAGAATGGGGAAACAGAATATAGTGTTACAATGACATAAAGTGAAATCTCAAATAAGAATATTAAATACAAAAGAGTGATGGGAAGGCAGGAAAATAATCTACCTTGAGTAGTTCTAGGTATTTCATTATAGTTGTTGATCTGAGAAAGGGTTCTCAGTTTAAGCTTCCCTTGGAGATGACTGGGAGGAAGAATACATTTTTTACACTGAAATTTACATTTTCAATAGCTTTTGCAGTGATCATAATTATTTTTCATTTATCATGCTGAGGATTGAAGTTATAGGACTGTGTACATGAAAAGTCAATGCTCTGTCAGAAAACTGTATACCAATTGAAATTTATTCTTAATTTTATTGTAAATGTACTAAATTATACAATACCTGAATTAGTACAGCTACAAATATTTGGAATTCCCCATATAGAAGTGTGCAAAAGCTCCACTGACCAGGCAACATTTTTATCCAGACTTAAGTCAAATTCAAAATGGCATTGTGTAAAGTAATAAATATGAAATAATTTTGGCCTATGTTACCATTCACATAAATCCTCATGGTCTTCTCTGATGTAAATACATAGTATATTTTTCCTTGTTATGAAATATACCTTTTATAAAATAGCAGATTCTGGCATTTTGATTTTATTGAGTATCTCTATTAAATACCAGTTTTTTAAAAAATGGAACAATATTTCTTTTGATGGTACATATGTCCTTTATCACTTAATCCATTTGCTCCTTCCCCTACCTTATGCCAAGAAAAATGTAAGTGGACATTTTTTCCCTTGTGTTCATGTAGCCTAGAAGTGCTTCATATTTACAGTTTATTCTTTTCACCTTGGACATTCTGACAAGGACAGATGGTTCATATATTAGGAAATACTCTGAATTGGGAGGTGAAACTCTAACGCTTTGTGTACACAGTGTCCTATAGAGGTGACTGTAATGACTATAATACATCATCCAGAAATAGGGCTGCAGAAACAGGATGAATCCACAACCCAGGAACAAAGGTTATTTATTTCCACTGTTTTGATAGGAGCTGCTAGAAGCATTTTTCTAATGGTCCTAATGAGTCTCTGAAGACCTTGCTCCTTGTCTTGTTTCTTAGTGCATCTAAAAATAGAAGTCAGTACTTGGCAGCAATGGAGTTAGATAAATAGATTCAGTTGCCTTCAACAAAACACTGGGGCATAATTTTGTTTCCTGGGTATAGCGTAGAGAAATTTAGGCTTGTATTCCATCGTTGTATTTAATTTCATTAGGCAACACCAAGAGTGGACACAAGGTATAATCAATGTATGCTCAAAAAACTACTTAGGTACTACCAATGATAAAGATGACAGCATGTTCCAGACAATTCAAATATGCCTTAAACTTATTCCCTGTATTTTATACTTTATCTTACTACTTAGAAATATAAATATACATTATGCAAACTGTTTCTTGAGAGGATAGTTTGGATTTCTGTAAAGGTATTTCTAAAAGATACTCCTGGTTTTTTATTTATGAATTGAACATAAATATTTAGTAGTATTTCTCACAATGTTCTGCATGGTAAAATTAATAAGTACTATACACATACAGGATGGTAAACTTATGGCACTAAACCTACCGCTATCACCAGATTTCTTTACTTTCTCTTAAGACAGGTCTTACTAAGATACATATGTAAAATTTTATCATGCGATCCTTCTGACTCAGTAGTCCAAATAACTGGCCTTTCATGATCATTTTTAATCATTTCCTTAGAAATTAAAAGATTCTTGACTGAAGAAATGTTTGGCTAGTTTAGTCAATGACATTATGTGGCTCTGTTTGGTTAGTTAGTTTTGTTCATATAATTATTTAATTTTAGTTTTTAATTAATATTTATTAATTGAACAAAATAATAGATTTCAATGTGGTATTTTACATATTTGTATAGTATATCTTGATCAGCTGTGTCCATGAATTTTCAGCAATATGATTAACTAAACAAAACTCGAAGAAGGATAACATGGTTGACATGTCAATGTGGAAGAAAAAAAATCTCAAAGGTCTGACTTAATTAAAGGCTATTTTAAACAGCTGAGATGGGGATAAATCCAATTATTACTTATCCAATATCAAGTGGTAAGTAAAAACAAATAAACATAAATATGAGCAACACTAAATGGACTGGGTGGCTTCTAAAGAACACTGTATCACCATGACAACTTAGTTTGACTAGAAATCCCAGACTGCTCATGTATAATCATATGACTAGGACAATCATATGCCATATATAAAGATTTGAAAAGTTGGATAAAACTTCAAAATTTGTACAAATATTACTGTGTGCAATGACACGACAAATGAAGGCTCTTAAGAAAATGTACAAGCAAGATGGTCTTATATTAACAATGAGCAAGTGATTAGTACATAGGGTAGAGATATAAATAATGGCTTAGTAATTAAAATCACTTGATGCTCTTCTAAGGTCACAGGATCTATTCCCAGGATCCATATGGTTGTTCACAACTATTTATAAGTCCTCTACCAGGAAATCTGATTCCATCTTCTGACTTGTGAGAGAATCAATACATATATAGTGCATAGACACACATGCAGGCAAAGCATTCATACACAGAAAAAAAGAAAAGGAAAGAAAAGAAAAGAAAAGAAAAGAAAAGAAAAGAAAAGAAAAGAAAAGAAAAGAAAAGAAAAGAAAAGAAAAGAAGAAAAAAAAAGAAACTGTAAATACTGCATATGAACCTTACTGGCTTAGGAACTGCCAAGATATTATGCATATAATGTCATTTTGTTCTCTTTCTAAAACAAGATGTCATCAGGTACAATTCTTATATTATGCCTTTTCAGTGTTTGCCTCTTATATCACTGTCTTTAGAGACATCATCTATTCTAATGCTTCCCTTTATGTTTCTTTCTATATTTCTCTTAAAAGATAAATTTAGAATCTTGGAAACTTGTCATTGAAACTTAAAAATCCATCCAATATTACAGCTTGCACTACTTCAAGACCTTTTTATACCTAGGTTAAAATACAAAACTAAGAACAAGGATATATCCTGTGATTCTCTAAAATAGAATAAAAATGTAAAAGCTTTTGTGTTCCTCCCAAAACATATTAAATAAAGTATGCAAATTGAGGGGTACATTATTTTCCTCTCTGAACAACTATAAATGTATATTGGTTTAGGTTTAACTACATGAAAGAAATGATTCTCTATAAAATATATTATAGGATGATATTTAGTTTGGCTTACCTTACTTTTAAAGTAATTGGAGTAGGACAAATAAGTGCTATTTGATAAGCAAAAAGGGAGAAATTATGATTATGTTAAAATCCACTATAAAAAAATCTAGAATTTTACCACAAAATATTGAAGATAAATAGACATAACAGGGAATTTTGTATCTGCATAGATTAACCTATTTTATGTGGTCTAACAGTTTGATTGAGATTTACTAATCTGACCTACACTTAAAGCCATGAAGAGACATCACAGAACTTATTAGAGGAATTGGCATTAACTAGGAAAATATTGTGGAGACACTGAAAGGATAGAGAGATTCTCTTACTAGGTTAAGTAAATTGTTTTAGCCTTGATAAACAATGGTATTTCTTTGTAATAAGAAGATTATAAAATGATAAAACTTTGTTTATCTGAAGAATGCAAATAATTTATATACTTCAAATTAATTACTCTTAAATATTACCCTCGGGAACATAGCTTCAACAAGAATGTCTTACAATCCCCGAATGTATTTGCTGTCACTGGAATACACTCTATAATCTATACCCCATTGAGAATTCTGATTATACGAAATTATTTCTGTTTCTTCAATTTAGTGAGCAGGATCATTAATTTCACTTAATGTTGGTGGGTAGCTTACTCTCATGGACTGAATTATCTTATTGAAGTTCATATTTCAAAACTAGTAATTATTCTTCTTGGTGCTATTATCCTTTGAATTGTATATAGCTACTTTATAGCTTTTATTTAGAATGAATTTCATACAAGTGATACCTGAAGATAATTTGTTAAATTTAAAATATGATAGATGCAAATCTCTAAACCTAAGTGCTGATAAATCTACAGTAATAGTGATATTATATTCCTTTTTATACTGTATATAATAATGCTGTCTTTATATACTCATTCTTAACGTAGACAAAGAGTCCCTTTCAATTAAAATATCAATACTATACTTTGATGAGATTGTTCAGTAGCAAGAAACACTTGTTCTTGCAGAGGATCTAGGTTAAGATTCTAGAACCTATATGACATCTTATAGCTGTCTATAATTCCAGTTCCATAGGATTAGGCATCCTCTTTTGGCCTTGAACATAAGGTACCCATTTGGTGTTCATATATGCACAAAGTCATAAATATAAAAAGTCTAAGAAATGAAGTATGTTATGGACTTTATATTTATAGTAAAAAATCAGATGTTTACCCATGAAAATAACATAGTGAGGAATCAACTAATATAATAACTTAAAACCATGGTCTCTAGTGGTTGGTGAAATGGCTCAGTGGCTCAGTGTATTGTCCTGGAATCTTCACATTTGATTTTGGACCCAATCAATATGATAGGAGGGAAGATTGACTCCTAAGGTTTGTTCTCTGAACTCACATACAATGTATAATACACATGTATTCATGTACAACATACATACACACACACACACACACACACACACACACACACACACACACATGAACACTGAGAGACCCAAATAAATAATTAAAATCATAAAAGGGTCCTAGAGTGTTTAAATGAATAAATTTAATATCCAATGACCAAGTTTTATTGTGCAAAGCAAAACATCATTTCTGAAGCCAGATTTCACTGTCAACATGTGAGAGTGAATACTATTCAAAAATTTGTAGATTTAGTGAAGAAAGGAGAGTGAAGAAATGATGTAATTATAATTTAATTTCAAAAAATTAAAAATTTGTAAACATAAAGGTCATGGAAAATACCTTGAGAACTTTAATTTCAATATTTGTTTAAAGTTGATAAATAAAAATATAGATAAAATGAAAAATGAAAAAATCCTTGAATAATTTATCATGATTAATTTAAGTCTTCATTTGCTTTCCTTGGAAAAGATAGTTTTCAAATTAGCAAAGAGCTATTAAATAAAACTATATATTTTCTATATATGCTAATCAAATCATTCTTGACATTCGTTCAGAATGCTTGACAGGAAATGCTTTTGTATTGATTAAGAGAGGAAAAGCGATTGTTTACGATGACCCAACGGTACTTATCCAGGAGGAATGACATAAAATGAAGCAAAAGGAACACATAGGCTCATCTTCAGTTGGCAGTAGTAAGTAAAATTTATCAGGGTACACATTTATTTCTCCAGGGGAATGATGAAAGGCCTATGATTTTGCTCACTAAAAATCAGCCAGGCAGAATATCGTTGAACATAATGTAAAAATAATCTTTTATTGTCAGAATCAGATGGGAGAGCTCATCTAACAGGTCTTTTCCATCATTAATCTCCAAGGTTTATGAACTAGTGATTGTGGCTGCAATTAGCACTGCTTAAATGAAAGCTCTATTTCAGTACCACAACTAGCTTCCCTGGAGCTCAAAAGCCTGGATCCCATTCAAAGTGAACAGGGATAGAGGAACTGGATCCTAGCCAAAGGCAGTAAATGTACTAGGCAGAGAAAAGAGGGGAGAATTCTAATGTTGGAGCTACCATACATGGCATAGCAGTGCCTCTCTCTCTCTCTCTCTCTCTCTCTCTCTCTCTCTCTCTCTCTCTCTCTCGGCACAGGAAAATTTGGTGACAATTTCAATATTATTCTTTTTCATTCAGGCATCATCATGATTCATTGATTTATTTTCAAGTTTTGGGATAATGAGTGTTTGGCAAATGTAATCTCTGGCTATCTAGTTAGGCACTTGAAATGCATCCATGACTGAGCGTTTCACATTTGCATTCTGTTTCATCAAAAAATATCCTGAGAGTTTGAAAATGCAAAAGTCACTCCTACAACAATGTAGGTAAGGTTAGATTGTTGATAATAATCGGCTACCAAATGTTGAACTCACTGAACTCCATTCATAACACTCCACAAGATGATCTATAGCACATATTTTATTTTATTTTCATATTTGTGGTTAATTTTATATTTTTGTCTTGTAAAAGTTAAAATAATAAAAATAAGTAACTTTGTGGTTTAGAAGCTTGTTTTGAAAACTACTTGTAAAACTAGGAATAAAAATAAATACATCTCATCTTAATTGTTTGCAAGTAAAATATTCCAAAGAGAAAACTGAATGCTGATCTGCAAAGTGCTTCCCATAGGGACAAAACTGCTATTATTATATCAGTAATTTTAATCACAAAAGTTATCACAAGAAGAAAGCTTTTTTTCTGGAAAATAATTTTTTATTATTTTCTTCATTTACATTTCAAATGTTATCCTGAAAGTCTCCTATACCTTCCCCCCACCCTGCTCCTCAACCCATCCACTCCTGCTTCTTGGTCCTGGCATTCCCCTGTACTGGGGCGTATGATCTTCGCAAGACCAAGGGCCTCTCCTCCCATTGATGGCTGACTAGGCCATCCTCTGCTACATATGCAACTAGAGACACAGCTCTGTGGGATACTGGTTAGTTCATAGTGTTGATCCTCCTATAGGGTTGCCAACTACTTTAGCTCCTTGGTTACTTTCTCTAGCTTTTTCTTTAGGGGCCCTGTGTTCCATTCAATAGATGACTGTGAGCATCCACTTCTGTATTTGCTAGCCACTGGCATAGCCTCACAAGAGATAGCTATAACAGGGTCCTGTCAACAAAATCTTTCTAGCTTATGCAATAGTATCTTGGTTTGGTAGTTGTATATGGGATGGATCTCTGGGTCGAGCAGTTTCTGGATGGTCCTTTCTTCTGTCTCAGCTCCGAAATTTTTCTCTGTAACTCTTTGCATGGGTATTTTGTTCCCAATTCTAAGAAGGAATGAAGTATCCACATTTTGGTCTTCTTCTTGAGTTTCATGTGTTTTGCAAATTATATTTTGGGTAGTCTAAGTTTCTGGGCTAATATCCACTTATCAGTGAGTGCATATTATGTGTGTTTTTTGTAATTGGGTTACCTCACTCAGGATGATATCCTTCAGATCCATCCATTTGCCTAAGAATTTCGTAAATTCATTGTTTTTAATAGCTGAGTAGTAATACATTGTGTAAATGTACCACATTTTCTGTATCCATTCCTCTGTTGAGGGACATCTGGATTCTTTCCAGCTTCTGGCTATTATAAATACGGCTGCTATGAACATAGTGGGGCATGTGTCCTTATTACAAGTTGGAACATCTTCTGGCTATATGCCCAGGAGTGTTATTCCTGGATCCTCTGGTAGTACTATGTCCAATCTTCTTAGGAACCACCAGACTAAGTTCCAGAGTGGTTGTACCAGTTTGCAATCCCACTAACAATGGAGGAGTGTTCCTCTTTCTCCACATCTTTACCAGCATCTGCTGTCACCTGAATTTTTGATCTTAGCCATTCTGACTGGTGTGAGGTGGAATCTCAGTGTTGTTTTGATTTGCATTTCCCTAATGAATAAGGATGTTGAACATTTTTTCACCTGCTTTCACAGGAAGAAAGCTTATTTGATTTTGTTCCCAATTAAAAGATTAGATTGGCTGTTTTGGTTGCTGTGGTTTCCCAATTCTTAAAGCTCTGAATTTCACAGAAAAAGAAAAAAAATGCTCCTGCTCTTCAGAAGCATAGTCTCTTGTGTGGAAGTCGATGGGAAAATGGACCGAACACGTCATGATCTGGAATCAGACAGCAGAACAGCACATGTGTAGGTAACAGAATTCTTTAAGCCTGAATGAGTGAATCACAGAATATGAAATTAGCTCACTAAACCGTTAGACCATCATCTCAGACGTTGGTTCAGATGAATAGTGGCAAGTGAAGATAAAGTGCTTTCTGCTCGGTGTGGAGGTAAGGAGCTATAGTTACATGTTCTATAAGGAAGAAGCTTACTCAAGATTGTTAAATGCAATTTATAAACCAGATTCTAATTATGGCAGGATTTTGTTGACAGCAGATGTTAACTGATGGACATATAGGAGTATGTAAAAACTGTGCATTTATCTGTCTACTTTTGATAGATGCTCGAATATACATGAGTCAAAGATTAGTTTTATACACAAGAAAGAAGAAATATGTCATTAAAAGCATTCATACAAGCTTAAACATTAATGTGGTATATCCAATGAAAGATTTAAGTATTTTTTTTACTTCTTTCTAACATAATTTGTCTCCTTTACTCAGACTCTTTCTTTAAAGGAAATTAATAGGACATTTTGTATGTTTTAGAAAATATGAGTTTTTCTGTTGTAATACACCCCTAAATACATTTTCTTTATCAAACTCCTCCACTCAGCTCAGTTCTATATGGAAAAGGAGGCAGAAATATTTCAAGCATCAGAGGTTGTACATGACCCTAAAGTAATGACATCTTTCAGGGTTAATAAACATATGTACTCACAGAGCTGTGATAGCATACAGAAAGCCTACATAAGTTAAAATTATACAAAATCACAGCACAGAGAAGCCAAAACTAAATGGACTCCATGTTGGTTGGTATGTTGTGGCTTTATTTTGCCATTGTTATTGCTGTTGTTTCTTTGTTGTGATTTTTTTTTTTTTTTGGCAAAAGAAAGAACTTAAAATTCAGTGGATGGGGGAACTGGGGAGGAGTTCAGAGACCGGAAAGACTAAGATAAAATATTTTGTATGAAAATAAGCCAATACAAACTGACCTTTATTTAAAAAGAATGCTCTTTTTATTGTTTTGGGGCCAAACTCTATTACTGACCATTCCTTAGGTATGCGTTATTATTGGTTTAACAGTTGCTCTCCAGGTTGCTCCATCACATTACATTTTCCAGTGTGTCTTCTGAGTATTTGACACTTCTGAGTCTTTTACTACAGAACGATGTGCGGGAACTCTTGACCTCATTACTGGAAGTATCTTCACATATCAGCAAGTACATCTATTGTTTTCAAACAATGTTCCATATGTTTCACGCTGTAGATGGCTTTGTCTTGCCTCTCTCTGTATATCCAAGATGCAGACACATTATTATAAGATTTACCATCAAAGATTACCAATAATATCTCTTTCATCACAGTTGACCTATACTACAACTCCAATGAAGAGAGGCCCAATAACTTGTATAGGTTTCTCAACAGCCAAATATAAAGTTCCCTTTATTTTATACCCATATTTATCTCCTTTGTTATATTATGAAAAATATACACTTTAGATTTATAAGAAAATACTGAATATTTTAAAATATACAGAGATAAAACAAAGAAAGATGGCTTTTTTTTTTTAAAACTAGGTCTCTGTACATAGACCAGGATGTTCTTGTACTGAGATTCTACTGCCTCTGTCCCACAAGTGCTGGAATTAATGGCAAGGACCATCAAGACTGGCTAGAAGGACATTAATAATAAACTTTCCTAAATTCTAAGAATATATTAGCATACATTTTATCTTCTCTAATTGTGTTGAACTGTGTTTTCTCCCAATATACAACTTTTAAAGTAAAAGTGGAAGTTGAATTTTAACTGAAAGTATTAGATAATAATTAATTAGTTACTTAAAATTAATTAGCAATATTAATTTAATATGAATATTTAACAAAATAATTAAATAATAATTTCATAGAAAGATATGTGTGGAGCCATGTATACTAGCTTGTAATCCTCATAATTATGAGACAGAAGTTAGAGTGTTGCAAATACAAGGCTACATAGCTGAGTACTTTTTCAAAGACCAAGCAAACAAGAAAAAAAAAAAAGAAAAAGAAAAGAAAAGAAAAGTTATGTTAAGGCATGTATATTGATTGTAACAACCACATTTGAAGCAAAATGCCTCTTTTTATGAGACCAATTCCATGGTTATAAAAAAGATGCTAAGACCTGGAAATCATAATTATCTTTTGTTTGATTAAGTTGCTTTCATCTGTCCAGGAAGCCTGGTTTCCAACAGATGGTGCTAATGCCAACCTTATGTGTGAAAGAATTTTAGCCACTTCAGAGATGAGAAAACTGATTATCAGGTATTAAGTAATTCATCTAAGTTTATATTACTGTTTGAACTGAAGAAGACTTTTTAAAAAAAGTTTCAAAGCCTATTTACATTCAAGAATTATATTTATTATGTTTTCCTTTTTTGGTTACATTTAATTATTTATGTTTTAGTTTGTGAATTTGTGTGTATGTGTGTATGTGTATGTGTGTTTGTGCGCAGCTTTGCCATTTTCAGATCAGAGGAATGATCAACACAGGGTCTAAACATCTACTATACACAAAATCTACTCCAAAATATGTTGGTATTAAAAGATGAAGTGTTTGTTTCAACTATATATGAAATATAGCTTCCTAAGTATTTGTCTGCTATAGCATTAATTACCAACTAATATTCTTAAAAAATAAAATAAAGTGCCTAAAAAAAAAAAACAATAAATAAATAAATAAATAAATACAGAAAGAAAGAAAAAAAGAAAGAAAGAAAGAAAGAAAGAAAGAAAAGAAAAGAAAAACATCTATATTGGAAGATGAAAACCATGCTGTTCAATATCCTTAGTCATCAGTGAAATGCAAGTCAAAACAACCCTGAAATTTTACCTCACACCAGTCAGAATGGCTAACATCAAAAATTCAGGTGACAGCAGATGCTGGCAAGGATATGGAGAAACAGGAACACTTCTCCATTATTGGTGGGATTGCAAGCTGGCACAACCACTCTGGAACTCAGTCTGGCAGTGCCTCAGAAAATTTGACATAGTAGTACCTGAGGACCCAGCTATACCGCTCCTGGGCATATACTCAAAAGATGCTCCAACATATAACAGGGACACATGCTTCACTATGTTCATAGCAGCCTTATTTGTTTGTTTTTAATTAATTTATTTATTTATTATTATTTTCTTTATTTACATTTCAAATACTATCCCGAAAATTCCCTATAACCAACCCCCCTGCTCCCCTAACCACCCACTCCCACTACTTGGCCCTGGCCTTCCCCTGTGCTGGGTCATATAAAGTTTACAAGACCAAGGGGCCTCTCTTCCCAAGGATGGCCGATTAGGCCATCTTCTGCTACATATACATATGCAGCTAGAGACTCGAGCTCAGGGGGTACTGGTTAGTTCATATTGTTGTTGCACCTACAGGGTTGTAGCCCCCTTAAGGTCCTTGGGTACTTTCTCTAGCTAATCCATTGGGGGCCCTGTGTTCCATCCAATAGCTGACTGTGAGCATCTACTTCTGTGTTTGCCAGGCACTGGCATAGCCTCACAAGAGGCCACTATATCAGGGTCCCTTCAGCAGAATCTTGCTGGCATGTGCATTAGTATCTNGGTTNGGTGGCTGATGATGGGATGGTTTCCCAGATGGTGTAGTCTCTGGGTAGGCCTTATTTGTAATAGCCAGAAAATGGAAAGAATCCAGATGTCCTTCAACAGAGGAATGGATACAGAAAATGTGGTACACAATGGAGTACTACACAGCTATTAAAAATAATGACTTCATGAAATTCTTAGGCAAATGGATGGAACTAGAAAATATCATCCTGAGTGAGGTAACCCAGTCACAAAAGAACACGCATGGTATACACTCACTGATAAGTGGATATTAGCCCCAAAATTTGTGATACCCATGATACAGCTCACAGACCATGTGAAGCTCAAGAAGGAAGACCAAAGTGTAGTCCTTCTTAGAAGGGGGCACAAAATACTTACAGGAGCAAATCCAGAGAAAAAAATGTGGAGCAGAGACTGAAGGAAAGGCCATCCAGAGACTGTTCCACCTGGGGATCCATTCCATATACAGTCATGAAACCCAGATATTATTGTGGATGCCAAGAAGTGCATGCTGACAGGAGTCTGATATAGCTGTCTCCTTACATATACAGAGGCAGATACCAGCAGCCAACATTGCCCTGATCATGGGGTCTACAGTAGAGGAGTTAGAGAAAAGACTGAAGGAGATGAAGGGGTTTTCAACCCATAGGAATAACAACAATATCAATCAACCAGAGTTCCCAGGGACTAACCCACCAACCAAGAAATACACATTGACGGACCCATGGCTTCAGCCTTATTTGTAGCAGAAGATGGCCTTGTCGGGCATCAGTGGGAGAAGAGGCCCTTGGTCCCATGAAGGTTCAATGCCCCAGTGTAGGGGGAATGTGAGGACTGGGAGGCAGGAGTGGTTGGTTGGTTGGGGAAACACCTTCATACAAGCAGGAGAAAGAGGGATGCCATAGGGGGTTCCTTGAGGGGGGGATCGGGAAAGGGGATAACATTTGAAATGTAAATAAATAAAATATACAATAAAGAATTATTAAGCATAAAAATGCAGCATTTTAATGTTCTGAAAATTTTTATATGTTCGACACAGCATAAATTTTACCACATCCTAAGATGTTGGAGATTTGTTCTAATGGGTGGATTTAATCAGTAATCTGTGCTTCCAGATGATGAAGGTCTTTGTCTCTACTTGGTTTTTAATCGATCAATAAAGATACCAATGGCCCATGGTTTGACATGCGGCAGGACAAGGTGCTGTGTGCTTAAGACACAGAGAGGAGCTGGAGAGAATCACAATGAGTGGGGTAGAAGGATGGGATGCAAGAGAGGTAGGAAATGAAGCCAGCCAGCCATGTGAGATTTCAGGAAAGTTTTTAGGAGTGCTTAGCCTTTGAGGTAGCCAAGTCATTTTTTTAAAAAGTTAATGTGTATGCATGTCTTTCATTTGAAGATTCAAAGATAGCTCCTGTGAAAGTGAACATGTGCAATACACCAGGAGCCAAAGCGGTGTAGCCAAATCTACACAGTGGTGTAGCCAAAACTCACAGCAACACTAGGACCTTGCTAGAGATGCAGAAACTCCATCTATGTCAGAACTAAATAAGAATCTATCTTTTAACAAGGTTCCAGATACATTTATAATGTCTGAAAAGTATCCCGACTTGGATCACAAGAAGTCTTGTACTTAAAATGACTGAAAGTAGTATGTGTGCTGTTTATGTTTTATCAACCCAACACAAACCAGAATCACCAAGGATGATACAACCTCACCAGAAGAAATGATTCAGTCAAATAAGCCCATGGACAAGTCTGAGAGATAATTTCAAATTGATGATGGAGCTGGGGGTACCTCAGTGTTGATGGTGTCACTCCTGGCCAAGTAGCAATGCATATCATACATGACAGCTCAGGAGAGCTAGCTGTGTAATCAACAGGCCAGTAAGCACAATCGTACAAGTTTTCTGCTTCAGTTCCTGCTTCCAGGTTTCTGTTTTGTCCTTCTACCTTGACTTCCCTTGAACTATAAGCTAAATAGACTGTAAACTAAAATGAATCTTTTCTTCCACAAGTTGCTTTTAGTCATCATTATTGTCACAATATCGGGGGGCAACCAGAACAATGTATCTACCTCTACATTTCATATATGGAAATGTCTACTCCCCATATCAATGATCCAAGAAGTCTGACTGTTGGAAAGAAAGGAAGTTATGAGGTAGATCCCTGATTGAAATAAATATGCTCATCAGAGTACATACAGAATTTTACTTTCTGTATTACGTTCTTCTCTGCATGTGTTGGCAGAGAAGAGAGTCCTTTGCAAAAGGAGTTGAGCCCTCGCCAGATGCCACACTTGTGTGACTCTTGAACTTTTCACCTTCAGCTTCCAGAACTAGGATGAATACAATATTGTTATTAAATCACCCACCCTGGAGTGACTGGTTGCAGTACACACAGCCAGGTAAGTCAGGGAGAGAGACAAGAGCAGCAGATAGATTAGACAGATAAATGAAGTCATCTGCTCACATCACTTCAATGGAGAGCGTGTTCTGTTCAGAAACTTGTTGCCTATACCAATGCATTCAAGAATATTTCTCACTTTCTCTTTTATTTCTGTTTTATGTTGATGTCCTTGATCCACTTGTACTAGAATTTTGTGCAGGGTAATAAGTATGGATCTATATTCATTCTTCTACATGTAGACATCCAGTTAGTCCAGTACCATTTGTTGAAGATGCTTTCATTTTTCCATTTTATGGTTTTGGCTTCATTATCAAAAACCAAGTGTCCTCAGAAAACTGGGAATTGTTCTACCTCAAGATCCAGATATACCAACTCTAAGCATCTACCCCCCAAAATATTCTAACATCATATGAAGACACTTGCTCAACTATGTTCATAGCAGTTTTATTCATAATAGTCAGAAACTAGAATAACCTAAATGTCCCTCATCTGAAGAATGGATAAAGAAAAGGTAGTAATCTACACAATGGAATACTACTCATTATTAAAAAATAAGACAATATGATTTTTATAGGAAAATGGATAGAACTTGAGAATGTCATCCTGAGTAAGGTAACCCAGTCCTAAAAGGACATACAATGTATGTTCTCACTGATAAGTGTATTATTAGTCATAAATTGTAGGTACCATGTTATACTCCACAGTCCCAAAAACTAAACAAGAAGGAAGGCCCAAGAGAGGAAGCTTGAATCTCACTCAGAAGGGGGAATGAAATAGTCCAAAGAGGCAGATGGAGTGAGGGAACTGAGAGGGAAGGATGAAGGGCAGGAAAAGGAAGGGGGTTCAAGATCACACGTGGGGAAGGACAGGATAGATGACTAGATGGCCATGAAAATGAATGGCAATCTGCAACTGAAGGCAGTGAGGAGTTAGGGGCATCTCCAGGACTAGACAGAGATCTGGGTTAAGGGAGTTACCCAAGAATCAATTGGGGTGACCTTAGCAGTGACTCACTACATTGGGGACATCAAATCTGAAAAGGCCACTTCCTGTATCCAGGCAGGAACCTCAGTGGAATAATAGAGATACCAAACCACCCAGAAAATTTTCAACCTCAAATTTATCCTGTCTATGAGAAATGCAGGCACTGGGGATGGAACAAAGATTGAGGGAATGGCAAACTAATAATCTCCTCAATTTGAGACCCATCCCATGGGCAAGTGCCTATCACTATTAATAATACTCTGTTATGCTTGCAGACATGAGCATGCTGTCCTCTGAGATGCTTCACTGAGCAGCTGACTCAGACAGATACAGACACCCACAACCAAACAGTGGGAGGAGCTTAGGAACTGTTATGGAAAAATAAGAGGAAGGATTGCAGGCCCAAAGGTGATAGGAACGCCACAGGATGGCTGATAGTTTTAATTAATCTGGACCCTGTGGGTCTCAGAGTCTGAACTACTGACCAAAAAACATAACACTCACTGGATCTAGGACTCCACAAACATATGTAGCATTTGTGCAGATTGGCTTCATGAGTGTCCCAAACAATTGGAATGGTGGCTAATAGCTGTTGCCTGTACATGGAATATGTTCTATCAGCTGGGCTGCCTTGTCTGGCCTCAGTGGGAGAGGCTTGAAGTACCAGTTTGGGGAGATACCCAGTGGATACTCCACTCTCTCAAAGAAGAAGAGAATTTGTCAGAGATGCAATGAGCAGGATGTAAGGTGAATAAGTAAAAAAAAAAGATGAAAACATATTTTCAAAAACTCTGTATATTTACTCCAAAACTCTATACATAATTTCCAACAAGAAAATATCAAATTTAAAATATAGTGAAAACTCTTTTCCCCAATTAATGGTACTTTTATAATGTTTAACATTTATATTAAAGTAGACAGTTAAATATGAAAAATGCCTTTCACAAATTTGCAGTGTGTCATAGTTGAATACAATAATTCATTGTTCTTAAAAATTGCATAAGGTGTTTTAAATAATTAATTGCCTTATATTAAATGATAGCAAAGTGTTCTCCATAAAATATCACTAGGTTTTAGTAGTTCAATGTGTCTTCTTAAAGAAGTATTTATGTTAGAATTTTGGGTAAAAAAATAGGCTGGTTTATTTTTCATATGCATTTTTATGATGTCACCTCATGATCCTATGTATTGTGATATTCAATATACTCCTGATAACTTTCCTTATTATTAACTAATAACAAATTGGAAGGTTATAACTTCCAATTTTCTTGTATAACATTTTACAGAGTTGTCAGCTCATAACATAGTTCATGAACAGCTCAGATTAAAGGTAACTTTCAAGGAATTTCTCTTGCCATTCATTGTCTTTGCGGCTAAGCTTCCATTCTATGGTACAAAAGTCTATCTAATTCACTTCACAGTCAGTTCTGTAAGCTCTGAGTTTTCACTGAATTTTTGTGCACGGAATAAGATTTCCAAAACAGTAGGTGTATTATTCCCATTAAGCAGATAACTGAGTGTTGGCTACAGTTATAGATGTGTCTATTGGCTGCAAGTTGCTTTCCACAAACTTTTCAGGCAGTTAAGTCTAATTACTCATTTTTGTCCTTTTATCTACCTTCTCTCACTAAGAAGAAAAGAACACATTATTTTTTCTCTCTATTTCCAGAGTATTTGGTTTATTTTAGAATGCAGTATCATTATCTTCTGTTTCCCTTCCAAATAATCATTTGTTGACTTTGGTTTGTAATGAAATATGTATGAGACTGTGGTGGAGCTCAGCTGTTTGAACACTTGACTTCCTTAGCAGCTGTAAAGTGTTGTGACTTCCTAAGTTTAATGTTTTCGTACACTCTAATCTCATCAGTCAGGAGTAGCAGTAGGGTGATCAATACATCAAAGAAGATCAGTCATGCAGAGAATTACAGGTAAGCCATGGAAACTTTCAAAAATCAAAATGAAATAGTGCTGAAAATACTTGGATACATAATAAAATAAACACATCAACATGAGCAAGACCTTGCTGTATTACTTTTCTAGTACAAACTTGAACTAATATGTCTTCACACCACCTAGAGCAAAGTGGACATTCATTCCTCTTGAGCCTCTTGAGTCAAGTTCAAGGAACTGGTGAGTTTACTGTGGTTACCTAGAGACGTGTGGATGAAGGATTGTGTACAGGAGCAAGCATGAGTCAAGGCGACTGAATCAGCAGGGACAGCTCAGTTGACTACTCATAGATGATGCCTTTGCAGAGACCTCTGAACAAAGTCAACCAATACAGCCCCTCAACGTCTCTTCCTCAGCATCTCTTACGGCTTACATGATTTCTCGATAACCCTTGTGAACCTTGAATCTTTCTGAATTTTCCTGAACCTGATAACTTTGGTGAGATTATAGACTTTGCAGTCGTAACCTCCCCTCTCCATAAAAAGGAATGCTTACATTTGAAGGGAATGTTTGTGCAGCAGAATCTTTCTGCCTAGGTGTGTATCACATGTCCTTGGGCCTGCTTTTTAACATGGAGGTCAAATCTGTTTGTACAGTAGAAGAGCAACATGCAGCACATTGAAATCAAAGGGATGGAAACACGGGCATTAAAGCAGTGAAGCTCTGTCACACCATATTTTGTACAATTTTAACTATATCTACTACAATTAATTTTTTAAAATTTGATTGATTTAAGTTAAATGTAGACTGAGATAGTGACAGTTTTATTTAACGTCAAAAGTCTGTATGTTTAGCATTCAATTCTTTTATTCAAAGACTAAAAGTAATATATATATGTAATATCTTATATATATTACTTATACATATAATATATGTAATATATCATATATATTACTTATACATTATATATATATATATGTATATATATATATATGTTATATATCACTTGTAGTTTCCTTTTCTAACGTGAAACATGCTGAGATGAATGTGAATGACCTGGCAAATAGCATTCAGAATAATTGCAATATTATGCAAATAATGTATGTTGGTTACTAATACATAAACTATGAAAACCCTAAGTAAAACCTCTATAAAATAAAATATATAGCTTATTCAGATGAAAATATTGTAGGACTTACATTTGAAAAGAAAATTAGTCTCTAAATTCAAATCATGTTCTTGCAAAGGGAATTGGAATATCTACCATTTCTGAAATAAGATTACAGGTTAGGATATTGATACAACTTTGCAGTAATCTATCTAGTGTGCTAATATAAAGTGAATTAAGAAACTATATAAATCACTCTAGCACTTTAAAATATCTTATGTTTTTCAATGTTAAAATTTTTCTCCTTTTATCTTTGCAATAAAAGCTTCATTTGATAGAAGGATTACATTTGAATTCTTTATGCTTTACCTTGACAAGTGCAAATGACCTGGGATAGGCTTTACAATATCATCTCAGGCGCATAGGGAGAGGGAAAACGATGTATAGCTCATATTTGAATCTGTGAATGGAAATGCTTTTCTGAGAGCATAGCTCAATTGTGGAACGCTTGAACATAAAGAAGGAAATGCTGTGCATGGTCTGCTCACTAGGGCTTTCCTGAGATAGATACTAGTGTAATTGACTGCTAATACAAACAAACAGAGACATGCTGGCTAATTCATTTATTTAATTGCAGTATAGGGAATGTCTTAATTTTCTTTTAGAGCTTTTATATATTCTATTCTATTTCATGTGATTTCAATAACAAGATAACATTTTCCAAAAGATATAAATATAAAGAACATGGATTGTTTTTATAAATAAAGCAAAGGATATATAATATAGCATTTTAGGCTCTTAAATTTTACTTTCATTTATTATGGGTGTGGGTGTGCATATGAGAACATGCATGCACACTACATGCAGTGAACACATGCAGATTAGGGAACCTTCTGCCTTTCCTGAGCTCCTGATACTGTGAGGCTTGCAAGGCAAGTGCCATTTCACCCAGGCTATCTGATGGGCGAAGTATTTTGGTTTTAGTAAAGGAAATTTCAGCAGGAATTAATAATTGCTTTTCAGTTTGTATTTTTCCTTAATTTTCTCAAAACAGAAAAATTTTCAATGTAACATGATACGTTATGGCTATATCCTAATGCAAAGATTTTATAATACTTTGTTAACTGTTTATGCTTCCAAATTGCATTGTGTTTGAAGTAGCAAAGGGAATCAGTTGTGGAGGATATAATCCTAAAGTTCTGTAGGATTTAATCAAACATCCAATACTAAACAGGAAATAAAATAAAAATATAATTGTCCATGAATTGTTAAGGTTTAGTCATGTTCAGTAAAACTTTCAAGAAATTTAGAACAACAGAGTCTGAGGGATGAAGAAGATGAAAAAGTGGATTATGTAGAAAGATCTTTACATAATAATTAAATTATATATATATATATATATATATATATATATATATATATGCATTCCACTTCTCTTGTTTTCTCTCCTTCTCCTCTTCCAGACCTTCTCCTTTTCTTCTTCAGTAATTAATACATTTTACCAACAAAGTAAAAGGTTGTTGTAGAAGTAAGTGTGAATGGTGTGTTTATTTATAGCTGACTCACTTTGTATTGGCTTAAATAAAGGAATGGCTGGTCAGGACCTTAGAATCATGGGAAAATGGTTCAGGATATCTAAAGAAATATTCAAGTTTTATGTCAATATTAACTCCACTCATATTTTATCTCCGCACTCTGACATAAAGAACAAGCTCTTAAAATAATTTACAATACCTTTAGTTCATCTGGTATTAGACTTAATCTACTATAACTTCACTCAGCGTGACCTCTCAGTACCTATTTTTGTTTTTCTGTTCTGTGAGTGTGTCCAAACAAACATGAACCCTGGTTCCTCCAATTTCCTGGAATATTCTTGGCTCTCTGATCTTCAGGGGGTTTAAGTTCCACTGTTCATTTCACACTTGGCAGTGTGGTTACTGCCAGGCCCTCTTGCTCAGTGACTCTGGACCAGCCCTATTGGATAATCTATCACAACATTCTTCTTTGGACTTCTCACCATACAAAACTACCTTTCTTACAGATTCATGTACATATTAATGATATTCTCACTTCACTAGTATATAACTTCTATTATGGCACTTCTCATCTATAGCTTTGCTAGTTTTCTGCCCCATTCTCCTTGCCTTTGTCTGCTGTTCCTTTTATCCTCTCTAGAATCTCTTCTGCGTTCATGTGGCGTTGATTCTATTATACTCTTTTTCTTTCTTTCCTACTTTCTGTCTAAGGATCACTCACTTTTCCCCCCTTACCTGGGTTTACCCCCTTCATTGTACAAGTCAAATTTGTTTCTATCTTTGGGAGCAGATAGGGCATATACATATTATACATCTGTTTGAAGTATAGCTGCCAAGCATTTCTTCCCAATTTGAATGCTATTGCTTCAGTCTCCTCATTGTTTGCTTTGATGTTGAGAACGATTTTAATTTCATTTGTCAATTTTGGAGGATATTTCCTTTGTTCTCAGGGTTGTTTAGAGAGTATTTGCCTGTGCCTACATGTTGAAGAGTTTTCTTTTAGAAGTTTCAGCTTTCTGATCTTATGTTAAACTCTATGATCAATTTTCAGTTGATATTGTTCACCATGAGAGACTTGAGTATATTTAATTCTGCTTGAATAGTGGAAAATGGCTTTCCCTGTCCCTGTGCATGCTTTTGACATTTTGTCAAAAATTAAATGAGCGTGACTGGGGGGGGGGGTATTTCGATTCCTTTTTCTATTCCATTGGTCCACATGCCTGTTTTGATTTCTTCACCATGCTGTCTTAGTCATTATGTCTACATTGTATAATTTGGAGTCAGGCATTGTGAGAATACCAGCATTGTTCTTTCTGTTTATAAATGCTGTACTGGATAGTTTTGTGTCAACTTGACACAGCTGGAGTTATCACAGAGAAAGGAGCTTCAGTTGGGGAAATGCCTCCATGAGATCCAGCTGTAAAGCATTTTCTC
>NC_034602.1:73265769-73283047 GCF_900095145.1 Mus pahari | reverse complement strand
GCTTGAGTTCCAGTCCTGCATCCTTTGGTGATCAACAGCAGTATGAAAATGTAAGCTGAATAAACCCTTTCCTCCCCAACTTGCTTCTTGGTCATGATGTTTGTGCAGGAATAGAAACCCTGACTAAGACAAATGCTTTGGCTATTTAGGGCATTTGAGGGTTCCTTAAAATATTTGAATTATTATTTTTTTAGTTATAGTGAATAATGACATTAGTAAGTTTAAAGAGAACTTTATTGAATTCATATATTATTTCAAATAATATAATTATATTCATAATATACAACTCTAATCTACAAATATCAAGTATCCTTCTATTCTCCAGTAACTTGTTTAGTGTCTTGTAAGGCATCTGGGAGTTGCTTTTGCATGTTTGTTTATATGGTTTGTTTGGTTTTGGTTTTGGTTTTTCTCTACAGAGATCTTTTACCACCTTAGGTTTGTTCCTCAATATTTTAAATGTTTTATCAAAAATAGTTTAATATTTGTGAATTTCATGAACAGATACTCGATTTACAATATTTCTACCTCATTCTCTTCTCCTCCAACTCTTCACATACTCTTCCAAATCCTTCCCAATTTTATGGCTTCTTCTTTTGACATTATTGTTGTTAAAGATAGTACACATTATGCTTATATGAAAACAACCTATTGAACCTATTTAGTATTGCTCATATGTACATATATTTAAGAGCCAGAGTACCAGCATGTTTGTTTTGAGATAGTGTTTTTTATTTATGGTAGGGAGATGCATCCGTGGAGTCTTTAAAATATGGTCACCTAAACAAGTCCTCCACAGTGATAACACCAAATGGCCTCCAAATGCAGATGAGAGAAGGCCCCACAGTGAGGACCTACAGGCAATTGATGGCTTTTAAGCTTGGGAAAAATCCATATGCCCCAAAGGTGATTCACTGGAGTTTATGTAATGAGGGTATAGTGTAGTGTCACTGAATATGGGACAAGGGAGTAATATGTGAGCTTTAGGAAGCCTGGAAAATCCATGACTTTTTAACTTCACTGAAATATATTAGAATTACTAATGAATAAGAGACAAGATTTTAGCAGCATTAGATCACCTACACTTTTCTTACAAGTGGTTGAGGCAAGATTTGAGAGAGATTGTCTGATTTCATGAACTACTTTCTTACAATACTAAACTATGCTGTCTATTTTGCTAAATGTATTTTTTTGTGTGTCTTCTTGTTTTTTGTTTTTAAGACAGGGTTTCTCTGTGTAGACCAGGCTGGCCACAAACTCAGAAATCTGCCTGCCTCTACCTCTCAAGTGCTGGGATTAAAGGTGTGTGCCACCACTGCTGGGCTAAATGCCCCTTTTCAATGTAAGTTCTTAAAAGCCATACAGCAAGTTTTGCTGATTTCCTAGGATAGGACAAGAACACAGAAAACACTTTAAACAGATCAGGGTTAAATCAGACAAAACCACTCTGCCCTCAGTTTATAGCTTATAAAAAAATAAACAAAAAATGTGTCCCTCCTGTGCAAATCATGGTCAGTATAGCATGATAATGATTGTGGTGGCTTGTTAGAATTGAGTAAAAAGATTCAATATTTTGGAATGGGCCAGAAAGGAGTTTTTAAATAAAGTGTCAGCACAGGCCTCATTCAAAAGTAACTTCATAGAAGTAACTTTACAGAAGTGAATGATGAAACATGGATTTCTGGAAGTGGAAAAATAGCCCTTCCCAGAGAACCAGTACCAATAGCTTGGATTAATCAAAGTGTAAGCTGAGAAAATTTTGTAGCTCATTCAAATGACTAATTTGAGGAGGATTGCAGAAAGAGATTGTTTGCATATGTGAAGAGAGAATGAACAAAAGTTTGTGAGATGAATCTAAGAGACCTCTGGGGTAGGAACAAGGCCAAAATGAGAGCAGTGCAGAGGAGAACAAAGAAAAGGGGGAAAATCCAGAGTAAACAAAAAGAAAAAGAAAAACTCAACAAAACAAACAAACAAGGCAAAGAAAGTGCAGTCCCACTGGAGCTGATGGAAGAACCTAGGAGGATGCAGGGTTTCACAGATAAGGACCCAGAGTGAAACTGAGGGCTTCATTCTCTATAGGATCCCTTCTGCTAGTCTGGGGGAAACTAGGAACCTGCAGTGGCTCACGGCAAGTTATGTAGAGAGTCAGCCTAAGATTTTTCTGGGGGTTCATGCAAACCTTGAATGTTCTACCGTGAGCGCAGGTAGATACTTGTGAGTGAAGTGAATGGAGAGAGGATTGTAACAAAGATTGAATGGAGTAGGAGAAGGAAGACACATCACTTTCCTAAGAATCATTTTAAGTAGTCATTTTAATGGGCTTATATGCACACAATTATCAATATATTTTTAAAATGACTGGGCATTGTAAATTAAGTTGTATATAATAACCTCACTTACCTCTCAAGAATGGTTTCTTGAATAGGCACCATGCCAGATATTAGAAAGTAATATAAAAATTAGCATTGAATTTAATACTTATGATTTAGTCTTTGAGTCCTATTGCAAGCCAATTTATAATAGTGAGCTGTTTCTACTTCTATGCTGTATGTTTTAAAACCATTAATGTCTTTTCAATCATTATTGTGCCCAGATTGAGCATAGTAATAGTATATGCTTTATAGCATTGCTGTTAGTTTTGAGTTAATCTGTGTGTGTGGGTGCACATGTCCATATGTATGTGTGTGTGTGTGTGTGTGTGTAGATAGATAGATAGATAGATAGATAGATAGATAGATAGATAGATAGATATACAAATCACAATTAAAATCATTCAAATGCCTATAATCCTAATACATAACACTAACATGAAAGGTAAAATCATCTCATTAAGCATCCTCCAGATCTCTAGCTACTATTTTAAGAAATTATTAACTTGGGAGAAGTTTTCAAGCTAAATAATATAGCTAAGGGTGCATAGAAAAATTCAAAATAGAGTAAATAGCAATTTTAACCTACCAGGAGATTCTAAGGATTTTGCAGCCCTTTTGAAATGTAAGCACAGCTAGAATGAATTTTCTTTAAAAATCGCTATCATTAAATTATTTTATTTATGGCACATGGAATTATAAGTCAAATATAAGAAAGGATGAATAAATAAATACATGGTAGCTGAGGTTTGATCTAGACTACAGTTCCATGTTTCTATTATTCACATATAAAGTTGCTAACTGTATAGTAGAATGAAGTGTTGGAAACATTTTCTAAATTATATTTCCTCTCTTTTATTGTTTTGTCAATTAAGACTCTAAGTCTTTGATGTAATCCCCTCTGACAACTCGTTTTGACACAGAGCTGTCAGATATTATCTATTCCAATAAGACATGACAGTCCTAAGATTAAACTATCACTTCCTTGTGAAGATGGCAAGGATGCACTTATAATTAGTATGCATGGGTTGATGGGCCAGACATTTCCTGCATGCTTTCAAATAAGAAGACTAATTAACTGCAAGTTAATATTTATAAGCCAATCTAGTGTCTGCATTTGACTATATGCATGTATGTATTGTATGAAGATTTTTGTAAAGGAAAAACAATAAACTAAGATTGTCTTTCCTTGGAAGAGGAAAGAGCAGCGAGAGGTGAAATAATGTAAGATCTGAGCTTGAATTTAATTTTTTTGTTGCTTGAATTATTTTACTGAAAACCTTTAGCTATTATTTATGACATGCTTTTGAAAGCAGGAAAATAACATTTATTGTTGAAGTTGAAGACAATGTTCCTAATATCCACTTATCAGTGAGTGCATATCATGTGTGTTCTTTTGTGATTGGGTTACTTCACTCAGAATGATATCCTCCAGATCCATCCATATGCCTAAGAATTAAGTGGATATTAGACCAAAAACTCTGAATACCCAAGATACAATTTGCACAACACATGAAACTCAAGAAGAAAAAAGACCAAACTGTGGATACTTCGATCCTTCTTGGAAATAGGAAGAAAATACCCATGGAAGGAGTTACAGAGACAAAGTTTGGAGCAAAAACTGAAGGAATGACCATCCAGAGACTGCCCCACCTGTTTATCCATCCCATAAACAACCACCAAACCCAGACACTATTTCAGGTGCCATCAAGATTTTGCTGACAGGAGCCTGATATAGCTGTCTCCTGTGAGGCTCTGCCAGTGCCTGGCAAATACAGAAGTGGATGCTCACAGTCATCCATTGGACAGAGCACAGGGTCGCCAATGAAGGAACTAGAGAAAGTACTCAACAAGCTGAAGGGGTCTGCAGTCTTATAGGAGGAACAACAATATGAAGCAGCCAGTACACACCAGAGCTTGTGTCTCTAGTTGCATATGTAGCAGAGGATGGCCTAGTCAGCCATCAATGGGAGGAGAGGCCCTTGGTCTTGTGAAGATTCTATGCTCCAGTATAGGGGAATGCCAGGGCCAGGAAGCAGGAGTGGGTGGGTTAGGGAGCAGAGGGAGGGGAAAGGGCATAGGGGATTTTTGGAGAGGAAACTGGGAAAGATAATAGCATTTGAAATGTAAATAAAGAAAATATTTAATAAAAAAAAAGAAGACAAAATTTCCCTTCTACCATTTTTTTTTGTGATTTCATAACAGCGTATATTATGGAGTTACAATCTGATAACATTGTTTTCCTATATTAATGTTCACATCATAATTCCTCCACGTACAACGTTCTCCTGGATTCAGGCCACTAGCATCTCCACTAGGATTTATAATTCAGTACGTATAAATATTCCTCATAACAGCAGTAATAGTGCAAAATGTAAACACTTAAGAATATGCTTTGTTGAGTGGTGGTGCACGCCTTTAATCACTGCACTTTGGGAGGCAGAGGCAGGTGAATCTCTGTGAGATCGAGGCCAGCATGGTTTGCAGAGTGAATTCCAGCACAGGAGGAGTACATAAAGAAGTCTTGTCTCAAAAAACCAAAAACCAGGGAAAAAAGGGAAAAGAATATGGCTTAGATCTTTAGATATAAATTTAGTCCTCATTGCTTGTCCTGTAAACTTCTCTGCTACAGACAGAAATCATTAAAGAACCACAATGAATGAAAAACGTTGAGTTGTGGACTCCAGTCTCAACTGCTTGATATAAGTTTAAAATAACCTCAACACCCTAGGCGCAGGAAAGCGGCGTTAAGAGGTGCTGAAGCATTGGAAGAGGAAGAGGACAAGTGAGTGTCCTGGGAGTTTATATTTTAGGAGTGACAGACAGTACACCCAGGAATCTTAACAGCGTATGTGTCTACATCTGAGCTAAATAAGGACAATAGTAGACAGGAGAAAGTGGATGGGAAAAATCCCAGGAGGCCTCAACACTACACAAGAACAAGAGGCACCCAGAAAACACTGCGACGGAGAACTATCATCTTCTCCAGGAAGAACACAGCAACTGGTTATCCTATAACAAACAGTCAGCTCTGTAAAGCTGCACATAAAATGAATACGACTTATATACACACACACACACGTGTGTGTGTGTGTGTGTGTGTGTAAAACATACTCAAATACAGAATAAACAAGTTTTACTACATATTTAGGAATATATGTATGTATGTACATATATATATGTATATATAAAATACTTCTATTATATAGATATATTCATGTATGTAATAATTAACAAAAATAGAGGCTCAGACTACAAAAGAGAGCAAAGAGCAGTATATGATAAGGGTTTTGAGTAGAAACAATGATAAAATGATGCAATTGTCTAATAATTTCAAAATAAAAAGAAGTAATTAAAACCACAAAACAAAAACAATATATTAGGAGTACAAATTTCAGATTTAAATGCTATAGTTAGAAAAATATATATACATTGATATTTTTAGATACTTGGAAGTCAGCTTTTCCTTACCTAATCTGTAAGAATGGTGCAGCACATTAGAAGACTGCACACACTGAGAGTATGTTAAAGATAGTGGCCAAGATGAAGTGAGGGTACCTTTTCCTACTCAGCAAGGCCTCTGAAACAGAACACAGGTATCCTGGATCAACAGTTCACACCCTGACTGCTGTACACTGCTCTGTGTAGTATGTATTTTAGGTGTCTCTGGATTTCAACCAGGCCACTGTTTGAAGTAATTAACTTTTATTACTACAACATAGCATTACACTCATCGAAGCATTCCTCTAGGATGGCACAATCATGATCTATTTCATAAACATCAGGTGTCTCAGGGATAGGTCCTTAGCTTGAGATCAAATAGATCATTATTAACCTCTGTTCATATGTACATTTTAATCTTCAATTTGATTTCTGAGATATGTCTTATTCTCAGGACAAACCCACATAATAAGTTAAGAAAATGACAAAGAAGCAAAGAGCAATGAAATTCTCAGAATTATATTTTATAAATTTTGTTGTGAGTTCAACAACATAGTCTTTTTACAGAAACATTTTAGGGGAGAATTCATTGCATCTTTAGTTAATGCAATTATAAACAATTTTGTCAATTAACTTGCTAAAACAGAGCTACCTATGGGCTGTCTGCTCCGGTGGTCCAGAATCTGTTTCTTGGCTGCTTCTTTCCCAATGCGGATGCTAATTCTCTGCTACATTGCAGCAGGGTTCTGTTCAAGGTAATGCATTTGCTGAAGCTTCGGTGAGTTAATAGCCTGCTAGCATTCTAGCATTTCCTGTCCAGCTACATCTGGTATACATGTTGTAACTCCTAACTTCTTTCATTTTCACACACTCACATAAAGCCTAAAACTAGACATATGGCTTCTAAAAGAATTTTCAGATAGTTAGAAATGAAAAAAAAAAAATGTTAGCTCCACCACGTCATTTAGAGACTGTTCCTCTGGCATTTTGAATAGAATCTTTGGCACAATCCTTTTCTTGCAGGGCCCCTACCATTCTAATGCCACTGTAGAAAAACATTGCTTCAACTGTACCATTCTATTCAGTATAACTGGCAATTATTTGAAACAGGTAATTAACTATTGGCAAAGTGAAAAATGATCCAGTTTATGTACAAAGCATTTCTCTGGAAGGAGGGAAAGAAACAGTAGGGGAAATCTATTGTTTTTCTGATCGAAAGCATTGAGTTAGTTGCCATGTTGCAACCAGTGAATATTTAGTGATTGCAGTTAAAATGGATCAACAAACACAATAAAATAGCATGTTAAAGAAAGTAACTAATAAAAATACCATAAAAGAAATTCACAACAAAATAATTTTCTTTAGAGTGTATTATATTTATATTTAAGATCATAAAGTTTCTATAAGAGTGAGGTAATGAGATTAAGACAATCTATCTATGTCACATGCAAAAAAGTATATATATATATATATATATATATATATCAACTATTAATATGGCATAATATTTTAATGTTAATTTTTTTAAAAAGGACAGTTAAGGATAACAAACTACAAGTCCTTTCAAATTTTCTGGAAACAAAATTTCCATGGCATCTCATTATAATATTGAATACCAATTATAAATTGTATCATGAATGTATTATTCAATTTCACATACTTCTATGCATACACATATACACACATGTATATATATAATTAATTGGTAGACTATACTTTTCTTTTAAATATGTGATTGAATCCTGATAAGTTCTTGAAGAAAATTAAAACAACAACAAAAAAAAGCTATCTGATTCAACCAGAAATACTTCTCTAGTATGGTATAAAGGAGTTACTTTAGTAAGGCCAAAGATAAGAATATTCAAGTCCAATGAGCAGGCAAGGTATTTCATTCATTAAAAGGTAGAGTGAGATATTGTGATATATGAAGCTTTTACTTTCACAGATAAAAATGCGACAGAAAGCTATTTTAGTGATGCTTCAGCAATATCCACTCAAGTAACATTTCAAAGTCATAGTAAGTGTTATGAGTTATGACTTCACACTGTGCTGTGGTTGGATAACCAAGTGAAGGTCGATGTAATGTGTTTAGTATGAAAGTTAGCAGAAAGAGAAGCAAATTTTCAATTTTGAGTTCTTCAACTTTTTACTTAGTTGTTTCATCTAGTGTTCATGAAAACAATGAAAATTTTAATTCCAATTTTTCTGAAGTTTTCATAAAGTTGATGTCACATTATCTTTTTTTACTAAAATACATATGTTAGTGTATTTCACCTGTGTTCAGAGTTTGTGTTACAACAGGTGCCATGAAAGTTCTAATAGAACTGTGAATAGAAATGATAAAATCTACTGCATCGATTTGTTTTTAGAAAAAAAAAATATTTGCAGATGCTCAAAGTTCACGCCTTACTTCTTCTCATTAATTTAAAGGTCAGTTTAAGAAAAGATTTTTCCCTGGTTGTCATTTATCTTCTACCTGGTAATTCTCAATTGGTGAGGGTTTCTAACCTCCATGAGAACATTTGTCAGTGACAAAATACATTTCTTCATGGGCTGTGAGGGCTTTCATGTGGCATTTATAGAAAAGAAGGTAGATATAGGGATCCATTTCATACTACACAGGACAGAATCCACTAAAAAGATTATTTGCTAAACATTTCAATTTTTTCAAGGATAAAAAATAGCAGCTGTAAACTAGACTAGATCTCTGACATTGAATATAAATTTGTGAATAAAGGGGGAGTAAATAGATACTTTAAATCTGAAGTGCAATAGAACCTATAAATATATATATATATATATATATATATCCTTCAAAAGTAGTCCCTTGCTATTAGAACTTCATTCTATATGTCAACCAGAACCTTAAGTTAAATAAATAGTCCTTTCATTAATTTATATATTTCAGCTGGGTTATTACAGTACCTAAAGCAAGTTGCCAAGTAACCAGTGCTTATGCAGCTTCAGGAAGAGAAGTTAGATCCATTTTCTAACACTGGAACTAGGCAATGCCTGCATATTAGTACTGACACTCAATTTCAGCAAATACAGCTGGTTAGTCTTGGTCTTAGGATGTGTGTGTTTTGTTTGTTTTGTTGTTGTTGTTGTTTGTTGCTGAAACTGCATTATACTCTGGATGTTATTGGGCAGAAAATAGGAGTCATCCCATACTCAAAAGAGGATAAAAAAAGTTTTGAGAGTACATGTTGATATCATTGTGGTCTTTGCACTATAGACACTGTGTATATTGTTACTAGAAATCAGTTATAGAAAACTTTTAATGATATATTAGCTGTAGAATTTCCTCTCTACTTAGCCAATGTTGAATGCTTCCCCAATAATTTGATTCATCTGAATATGGAGTTTCAACTGCAGTTTTTTTGACTCGTTTAAAAAATAAATACAAAATCACTTTGGTGTTTCTGGCCAGGGAAGCAGATCAGAGCATTGCTCAGTCACCATCAGAGATTTTTGCTCTGCAACAGAGGAACCCAGATACAGAGACCCACAGGTAACATTAAACAGAGAGTGAGAGATGTTACAACATTCTACTCTAAATGAGGCCCCCATGGAAGAGGATGTAGAAAGAGTATAGGAATCAGAGGGAATGGAGGATGCCAAGAAAACAAACTCTCTAAATCATTGTGAGCAAATCTTATTTTTCAGTAAAAGGAAAAGATATAATAAAATAGAAATTATGGGAGAATAAATGCAATGACATTTTAAAAACTAACAGGATAATTGTAGATAATATAGTAAATGAGAATTTGAACGTTCCTTATGCATACTTAGACATGACTAGTCCTTCCTTAACCCTTCTTGGACCTTCTTGCTTGATAACATGCTAATTATTATTTTCTACTTGTTTATGTTTATCACTTTCCCTTATTTATTTATTTTTTGCTTGCACGTCTTGCTCCTTTGAAGCAGAGTTTCATTTAACACAGCCTGGCCTAAATCTCCTTATCTGGCCAATATTTTACTGCCTTACCTCACTAGGCCTTCTAGAACTTACCTTGTAGGTATAACCTTATGTAAATTAAGCTGGTCAACAAGTTTCTGATTGATGACTTGGAAAACTTATAAAACATATTTAGATAAGGATAATTAATCAGCGCTCATCAAACATAAGAGCCCAGTATGCAGGACATAAATTAATGAAGCTTTTATTAAACAGAGAGAATGTTCTTGTTTATCCCCACTCCCTCCTGAAATTTTACTGAAGTGATAATTAAATATGAAAGCTACTAATCCACAGGGAACCTTCGAAATTAAACCTAGTTGTAGTTTTAATTTTGAAAGACTCCATCATGGCATGGATGTTGAATTCTTTCCAATGTGCACCCCCAAATGCCATTTTTCCTGATGTCTCCCTTTTCCCTAAATCCCACCAAAAGGGATCAGCAAGAGCAGTTTAAGCTTCAGCTTTTCTGTTACTTGCCACCATTCCCTCCATGACTCAGTACTATACCATCCCCTACCTTATTATGGTCACTTGGCAGTCGCTTCTCCTTTGGTGCCTTATTATTCCACATATGGGCAACCGTGAGTCATAAACGGAAGTTAGATTAAGGTAGCTATTTCTCAACATTCTCTTATGTGAAGAAATTGCACTGGACAGAAAGCACTAGCTATTGTCTTTTGATGGAGACTGCCTCTACAAACCGATCTTTGTCAGAATGCTGATTAAAATCAAAGTTCACAAGAATGTGTACTTCAGGTGTAGGTTCATTACAGGGAACATCATACCAGTGATCTTTTTCTTCTGAAGCTCAGCTATTTCAATATGGAAAAAAACTGTCAGAAATAACAGTAATCATCCCAATAATGGATACATACGGCAGCTGCCTCTTCTGCTCTTGGAGGAGAATGTGAAACATATCGAGGTGTTACAAAAATGAAAACGTCTACTATTTATTTTAGCATGAGATCTTGCTACCTAAGAATTTGCAGTTTTGCTCTGTTCATTTATATTTTTGTTTCAGAAAGTATGCCCCTTTGTGTTTCCCATTGTCTGAGTATCTTGCCTCTCCCTATCAGTTTGCATAGATCCTATGTTCTCCCACAATGCCATCTATGGTATGGTTAGAAAGTTTTATAAACTTTAACTTTTTTATTCTCAGTGTCTCTGTCATCTTCTGTGAAACTTACATGTATCCAGTGACAAATATAACTGTAACACATTTCCTTCTTATACTCATTGGACTGAATATCTCTAAGACTTCTTTGTATATGGGGATGTGTACGTGTGTATACTGGTGCATATTTCTTTTTCTTGTTTGGTGCATGTACACAATGACTGAGTGTTTTGTACAGGTGGAAGTGAGAGGGTGGCCTGAGGTGTTGTTTTTTTTAGGTGTGAGCCACTATCTTTTACTAATCAAGGTCTCACTGGCCTGGAACTCAAGAGATGGACCAGTCTCCCTGGTCAAGATCTCTAGCTTCAGGATGCCTCTGCCTCCCCTGTACTGACAGTAAAGGTATGCTCTCTATACTTAGGTGTTTGGTGGTTTTGATTTTTGTGTTTTGTTTTGTTTTGTTTTCTTCTTATTTTCTTTTATTTAATCTTTTTTTTTTTTTACATTCCAGATTTTATCCCCCTCCCAGCCCACCCTCTGACTGTTCTACATCCCATACCTCCCCCTATCCCTACTCCTGTTTCCACGAGGATGTCCCTGCCCACCCACCACCCTCTCCACCAGACCTTCTCACTACTTGGGGCCTCCAGTCTCTTGAGGATTAGTTGTATCTTCTCTGACTGAACCCAGACCCAGCAGTCCTCTGCTGTATATGTGTTGTGGGCCTCATATCAGCTGGAACCTGCTGCCTGGTTTGTGGTTCAGTGTCTTCGAGATCGCAGGGGCCCAGGTTAGTTGGAGACTGCTAGTCCTCCTATAGGATTGCCCTCTTGCTCAGCTTCTTCCAGCTTTCCCCTAGTTCATCGCAGGGGTCACCAGTTTCTGTCCATTGGTTGGGTGCAAATATCTACATCTGACTCTTTCAGCTGCTTGTTGGGTCTTTCGGGAAGGCAGTCATGAGCCCCCCCTTTGTGAGCACACCATAGCCTCAGTAATAGCATCAAGCCTTGGGACCTCACTTGAGCTGGATCCCACTTTGGACCTGTTGCCAGACCTTCTTTTCCTTAGGCTCTTCTTCATTTTTCTTCCTGAAGTTTTTTCAGACAGGAACAATTGTGGGTCAGAGTTTTGACTGTGGGATGGCAACCCCATCCCTTATTTGATGCCTTGTCTTCCTGCTGGAGGTGGGCTCTACAAGTTTCCTCTCCCCACTGTAGTGAATTTCATCTAAGGTGCCCCCCTTTGTGTTCTGAGAGTCTCTCAATTCCCAGGTTTTTGGTACATTCTAGAAGGTCCCCCCACCTCTTACCTCCTGAGGTTGCCCGTTTCTGTTCTTTCTCCTGGCCCTCAGGACTCCAGTCCTGTTCCCCTACCCCAATACCTGATCATGTTCTCCTCTTCTCCTCCCTGTCCCCTTTCCCACCCAGGTCCCTCCCTCCCTCCCTCCTCACCCCCACCCCCTGCATCATTTCTCCAATGTGGAATACATTGCATTAAGTAGGACCAATCCTCATGTCTTAGCTTCAAACCTGAGAAAGCACAGTGGAGGGGATTTCCAATTTTATATCTGGTCTGAGAGTTACCTGAATAATTCATTTTTGGCACTTCATTCATGGCTCTCTCTTCTCTCTTCTCTCTTCTCTCTCTCTCTCTCTCTCTCTCTCTCTCTCTCTCTCTCTCTCTCTCTCTCGATGGAACAACACAACTGAACACTGCAAGTTTTTTTCAAGCCTGAATGGAGATACCATGTCATGTAAATGTAAATGTCACATTGCACATGCAGGCATGCAAGTGCACACATATGTACACACTGAAGGGGGGGATAGAGAGAGACAGAGTCAGAGACAAAAAAGAGAGATAGAGACAGACATAATAAACAAATATATATTATAAAGTTGATATTTTAGCTGGTTTAAAAGAATAAAGTTGTTAACCATGTGTGTTTAATAGTCTCTTGTTATAATTTACAGGTAGTATAATATGGGTGATAATGGTAGAAGTCAGGAAAATGTAAAGAATGTATTCAGTTGGCACAAACGGTTCTGTCAGTAGCTTAATGGCAAGAATAAATGAGTTATATTCCTTGATTTGTGTTTGGTCCAGCTCTTTCACACACTGTAACAGCATTATCTTTGGACTTACATGGAATTTGTGATTCAATCCCAATCATTTTAAAATGGGAAGTTTAACAAAGTCACTAAACTCTTTGGGGCCTTTACGAAAGAAATATTAATATACTATCCATGGAGCAAAATAAAATCAAAATGAGGTTGTGCATGCAAATCCCCTAACATAAATCCTGATGTACCAAAAGCCCTCAATAAATATGCTTTCTTGATAGATTATTTATTTCCTATGAGTTTTCTTCTAAAACACATAGTAATCAAATAAGTAACACCTGAGAAGTTTGAAGAAACCATTTTGAATTTTCAAACTCAAGCTACACATGTTTAAAGTAATGTTACAAATCATTTTCAATTTTCATATGTATTATAGACATCATATATGGTTCAAAATAAAAATAAATGCTTGCACCTGATGTGAAATATTAGATTCTTTCAATGTCATGACTGTAGAACCATCTAATAAGGTTACCATTTCTTAGAAAGTTAATGGTCCTTCTACAATTAATTCTTCAAACTAGATTTGCTATTAAACTACTCACATTGATAAGCAATTCCCAGATTTCTGCTAGAGTTGGGCAGTTCACATATTCTAAAAATAATGAAGCCCTTGCTATTCTTAATTCTCTTCAGATCCTAAAGTGCCTAACACTTTGGAGTATATCCAGCAAAACATCCATGGGATCTGTCTTCTTGTGTACACTTTACCTGACATAACAGTGTGGTGAAAATTTGTTTGAAATGTCTTATTATCTTAATTTAGACATACCTGAAGGAAAGGAAGCCTGTTTTAATTATGTATGAATCTGCAAGTGAAAAAGGTCTTTCGTAGCTGAGAACGAAGATTGTTTTCTTTGACTTTTTTTCCTCTTTTGAAGTAATTTTAATTATTTTGAGTAATTATTTTTTTAGAAGTCTTCTCTGATATTGTCATAGCTAATTAGTTTAATGTAGGATTAGTTTTCAATATTCAGAGACTACTATGTGCTTTTGTGCTACAGAAGTGTTATTAGATTCCTAGTGTGGGTACTTGAAATGTGTCACCAATTTACTTTTCTGGATGCCTTGTTTCAGTTTGTCAAATTATACCATCCCTTTAAATGTACTTATACTTCACTATCACAGCGTTGGATCATTTCTCCAATGCAGTGCTTGATAGGTTTTAAGCCCGGGAAAGTACACTACTGGTTGATGTGTGTTGTGTGTTCATTATCACTTCATATCTTGCTAATATTCTTACCACGGATGTATGTAATGGAAAAAATGTTAAGATAGTCACTGCAAAGACTTAATAACTGTTGAGTATGGAAGAAACTGACCTGTGCAACACACTTATCTCCTTGACACTAGCCTGAGAAATCTAATAAGACTTCTAAAGTTATGGAGTAGTAACAGAAATAATTGTATGGTTCGGGGTCACCACAACATGAGGAATTATATTAATGGGTTGAATCATTAAGAAGGCTCAGAACCAATGTTGAGGCTACTACTGTGGAGACCACTGATGCGGACAGTTTGAAGACACAGTGAGTTTCAGCCATTCAAGGGAATTGCATACAGTCGAGCAAACACTGCCGCTTACCTTGGATTCACAGTAGTGATAAGGTAAGAAGATCGTTGGGATATTTTGGAGTTGGCACCTTCCCTGGTTCTGAGTAACATTAACTGAGATTCAGTTTCTTCACAAATAAGAGAAGCCATGACCCTCGTTTTGCAAAGTAAAAAGGATGAGTGACAGTTAATGACTCTCAGCATTCAAAGGTTTGAGCAAATCTGTCATTCTCACCTCCATGAGTTGCACATGTGTCTTGAATTCAAAACCCTTGAATTTCTTTCCAAATGTTCCCTTGTGGTGCTTCTGTGAGGGTGTTCCTCAACCCACCCACCCACTCCCACCTCCCCACCCTCCCATTCCACTACACTGGGGCATTGAGCTTTCACCTGGACCAAGGTCTCTTCCCCCATTGATGCCTGACAAGGTCATCCTCTGCCACATATATGGCTGGACCCATGGGTCCCTCCATTTATACTCCTTGGTTGGTGGTTTAGACAGTGAGAGCTCTGGTTAGTTGATATTGTAGCCGTATATAAGGAGAGAAGAAAACGAAGACATAAAATAGAAAAAAAAATCATGTGGTGAGAGGAGTATTTACTCCTTATGCATTCTTGCAAGACATGTATACTTGCTACATCCAGATTCATGTATCCCAGTGGCCACATCCTGAAGCCACAACCTGGTGTCCAATTTCAGAAGTTCTTCAAGCACACATGCACACACCAGCACGCATGGACGCACACATACACACACAGATCCATTGGAGTTATAGGAAAGATCTTGGCACTGCTTCTATGTTTGTTTGTTTGTTTGTTTTCTCCTGAACTCCGAGTGAAATCATTTCTGCTTCAATACACGTTTGTCTTACCTTTGTTGCTGCAGTTCTAGAAATTAAAGCAGTCCTTATTATTATCATAACCTGAGTAGTTCTGCTGGTGATAATGACTGCTGAGGGACATTGTTGTTAATTGATGTCTGAACTACATATTTCCAAGGCTCACATATTGAAAAATGCCTGGCAGTTCTTATATGAGAGAGGAAATTCTTCTAAAATAATTTGAATTTCCTTGAGACAGTAATAACATGAATTTATACATGGTCCAGAATCTACAACATTACATTTGAGGCATGCTATGGATCCTTGTTGGATCTTCAAGTTTACTAATTAAACCATTTGATCTTGTAAAGAATAAGGAAATTCTTCAACTTATTCCCATGTTAAGAAGTCCTATTTCAAATAGAATATATATATATTCTATTACATATGTATACAGTAATATGTATATAGTAATATATACATGTATATATTCTATATACATACATACATATATATATATATATATGTGTGTGTGTGTATGTATGTATGTATGTATGTATGTATGTATATAGTAAGTTATTGACTCATTACCAAATGGTATTTTAAAACAATCATTTTTAAGAATTATCATTTGTTGAAAAGTTCAAATCCGTTACGTTGGGCATTCACTGAATAGTCTACCAGTATTTGTGTAAGAGCCATATAAAAATCAAAACATGGGAAAATATCTCTGTGGGTTCTGCACATGGAAATGGGCAAGTGTTATTTAACCTCATTTGATTGTAGTGTGGCCCTTAAAAATATGGGGCAAACTTTTAAATGGCACCTATTTAAAATGACATGCTCATGAAACATAGTAAAATGAATCTCAAGGGGAGGCAACTTAATAAGACTGTAAATTTCTCAATATAAATTTAAATGAAATGCCCTCAGAGATCCAGGGATTGTTGGCTAGCCTCTGGCTATCAGGGAAATAGTGAAAAGGTCCCATGAGAACAAGAACTTCTGAAAAAGAAAGGTTTCCTTTAAAGGGGGACTGTTAGGAAATTAATCTCAGCTGGAAACTCTAAAAGGGTCGAATTTAATGGGTTTTGATAACCCTTATGTATATAGGTGGCATTACCTGGCTTTGCAGAGCATTCACTGTGTGTAATAGGCTTTGATATAATTTATAACCCTAATTCTTTTCCTGAGTAATAAGTGCTATATTTTCCTAACCACCCAGAACTGACATGCTGTGTGTCAAACCAGAAAATGTTTCATTCCATAGAAATAGAAAATGCTCTCATCAAAAACCGTTTCCTTCTAGAGAAATACTTGCAACACACAGTTTTGACATTTGTTTGGGGGGTGGGGATTCCATTTTTATTATCACAGGAAGTTACTCCAGGCTGTGCTGAAGTACTGATTAATGCTTGCCTGGATTACAGTGAAGGTATTCATGTTTCACTGCACTCTCTAGACAGGCATTAATCGCTTCCAACACTCCATGTCAAGTCATTTCTTCTCCCAGGTTAGAGTACTTTAAAAACACACACAAAAAAGACTTTTCAAACATTGGGAAAATGGTAAGAAAAGAAAAGAAGGTCAGAGGACTTTAAGAAGAATATAATTCTCACTGTCTTTTTGGTTGACCTTAATGCACTTAATATTTAACTGATGTACAAGACTGTGTTTAATCCGCAAAGTGAAAACAACGAAACTTTCCAGTCTATAACAATGCAACAATGATCCTTCCTCAGTATTTGGGTTTTATCTATAATTATGTCAATGTTCATCATTACACCAAACATTTCTATAGAATCTTCTTCTTCACTGCTTCTTCATTCTCTCTACCTCTGTATCTGCCTGCCTGCCTGTCTGTCTGTTTGTCTGTCTGTCTGTATCCCCCC
>NC_034602.1:73228146-73255666 GCF_900095145.1 Mus pahari | reverse complement strand
ATCAGCCTGCGGACAGCCGCCAGGCGAACACCCCTCCTGGGCAGGAGAGGCGCAGGACGATCGGGTCCAGCTGCGGGTCCCCTCTCCACAATTGGTTAATTTTAAATGTTGGAATGAATTCAAGGAAAATATTATGTGTGTTGTACTTTCAACTATTAAAAATTATTCTTAAATTGGATAATACACAACACAAAGAACCTTGTTCTGTTGACATTGATTTCAACTACACTCCTTACAAATCCTTCCCCTGATCATGACTAGACTTTATTATTTTTACTTCATTTTGAGATTATAATATTGTAGCACTTTATCTTTTTTCTTCTCACCTCCAACTATCCCTCTCCAGTAAATTTCATCCTTTAAATTTTTACAGTAAAAAGGGGTAACAACTATATGTTAGCACAAAAAATAAATAAATTTGAATCAAAATATTAAAAGTCTGTCTATAAATTTACCATTGAACGTTATTGCTTTCATTTCTTAATATAAAATATATTTTCTGTAAATTGTAACCGTTTTGGAAAGTCTTTGCTTCAACTTAGTTGTTTTGAATTACGAAGGTGAAAATGGAAATGCAGACAGTAAGAAGAACGTTTGCTTTTATCAGAAAATGTAGTCAAAGTATCAGAAACAATACAGTCTCTGCTTTTATAACTCATACTCTTTTGACTGAAGTTTTATGATGGATATTTCTGGTTAAAATTGACTTCATCTGGAATGAAGTAAAATCCAGAAATTGAGGGAATGCTTTTGAACCAGAACTTGTGACATAGTGGCCATGCAAAGCTTAGACCTAAGCAAGGTAGTACATGCCTTTAATTCCAGAAGACGAGGCAAGCAGATTTCTGAGTTCAAGGCCAGCATGGGGCAGAGCAAGTTCCAAATCCAGGTGTGGTGGTATACATATATAATCTTGACCATAAGTTTTTTTGGAGGCCTACATAAGGATGATGGAAGGAAGAAGAATCTTTTTTGACAGTTTGTACTTACTTGCTAGCACATTTGTTGAAACCTATTTCTTCAAGATTTCACTTTGAACAGAAGACCATCTAAAACACCTAGCCTCGTGGGACTCAGCAACTACTAGATTCTTGGACTTTCCATTGACAGCTGCCTATTGTTGGGTTAGTTGGACTACAGAATGTAAGTCATCCTAATAAATTCCTTTAATGTATAGAGACATTCCATAAGTTCGCTCGAGAACTCTGACTAATAGAATTTTTTTTCACATTCTCATTTTACTTGAAGTTTACATGTCATTAATACCTTTATAGTGATCAAACTGTGACAATAAAAATATGCATAACTAGGATTATGAAAATCATGGGTAATGGGAAAAGGAAAGAGAAAGGAGAAAAGAGAAAAGAAAATGGAAAAGGGACACTTGGTGATGGGAATGAGATGAACGTGGAAGGAAAGAGTAGAAGTGGGGAGAAGGCAATGAGGGGAAGAGGACTAGGAATGACAGAGGCTGGAAGAATGATGACCTATTTTTAGCATACTAAGCTGGTCTCGCCTTCATTGGGAGAGCTTGAAACAAATATGTTCATACAGGACATGGTTCAGGAACCTCTCTCTTATGCATTTTTTGTGTGTGTGTGTGTGTGTGTTTTGTTTTACTTTTTTTGTGTTTGTGTGTGACTAGAGAGCCATTCTCTAGCTTGAGACTCTCTTACCAGGTGTGGGGGAGTTTCAGGCACTGTAATTTAATTGACAGGCTTATTGAGAAGCCCAAAACAAACAAAATAACCAAATTAAATAACCAAATAAACCAAATAAACCAATAAACCAAATAACCAAACCCAAATAAACATTTACCATTTGTTCCTTTTACCATGACTTTTGTCTATTACTTTGTCACAGTGTTAGATAACTCAAAGTAGATATAGTCGGTATTGGTAGTAAGAGATCTACAACAACTCTTATAGAGTAGAGATGTTTTTGGAGTCAGCTTCCTAAAGGCATTTGGATATTGTGAGGAGCATTTGTAGGAAATCTAAAATGCTGCCAGTATAACTTTTTGCCAAATTATGGAGACCAGACTTCTGATGGGAATGAGAAGGAAAAAGGCCAGGTTCATGAGGTGTTACTTGGGAATGAGGCTTCCATTAGAAACTAGTGTAGACATCACGGCAAAGAACTCCACATTTTGCACATGCCTAAGCCTCGGTAAGAGGCTGAGTTCAGAGTTGATACAGGGGTGTACTTGTAGGAAGAAGTTTAAGAAGGATAGTGTGGACACCCGCCTCGCCAACGAGGAAGACGCCACACAACAGGATTCTTCTGCGCACATTTATTGGGAGAGCTTGATTGCTGTGGCGAAAGACCCCGAGCCTGAAAACTGGTGCTGCTTATATATGCTTAGGATAGGCGTGGAGCCTCCTGATTGGATATGCCATCAGAACCTCATTAACATGCTCCAGGGCGAGCAGTGACTCAGCAGATACCTGAATGTACATGCGCACATTGCTTGTTTATCAAGAAAGCATGCAGGAAGTCGGTGCCATCTTGTAATGGCGAATTACCTGACTTCCCACAGGATAGCACTAAAGCAGAAATCTTATCATCTACAGTAAGATTTTACAGAGCAACAGAAAAATAATAAGAAAAATGCTGTTTAACAAGGAAAAAATAAATATAATAAAACCTTACCAATGAGAGTGGAGATGCTGGAAAGACTTGGCACCATTTAGTAAACATCATATTCTTAATATTAAACAAACGGAAAGATGACTTTAGGGCATCATGAGAGAAGTCAATAGCCTGCCCTGTGTGTTCTCTTTTCAGATCCTGATTGTAACGAATCATCTAGGTAACTTTCTTTCTAGAATTTCTTTTCTTCAGTCCAGCCACTTAGGTTCTCCATTACCACAGTCCAGGTGTGCTTAGGTTAGCCAAAGACCCTGTCATTCTTGTGGTGCTCATTTTTATAGGTGTTTTAGAATGTCAATAATTGGAGACTAGTGAGCGTGTGGTGAGTTCAGGAATTCTTCAAGCAGATTGCATCATGATGTGTGGAGGTGCTAGAGGGAATCTGAAGAAGAAATGGAACTTTCAGGAAGTTGGGAATGCCAGGAACATGTTTGATCTGCTAAGGAAAGAGATGGGTAGCATAAAACAAGCCAAGAAGACTTCGTAAGATACAAGCAAGAAGGTCACAGGACACAGCTTTCCATCCTATTATCACATGCTCTAGATGCTGGACACAGGGACATGATAAGATGTTTACTTCTGGACAACATTTATTTTATTTCGGTGTTCTAAGCCACATCTGAAGTGGGAATGTTTGTTCTGTTATACTTTTGTGTTTAAGCTAGGTAAATTCATTTTCAAGGTAATCTTTGATGGCTTTTATTTTTTTCAAGGACTTACACTTAATGGTTTCTTTGAGCATCAAAAACAAAAACAAAAAACAAAAAACAAAACAAAACAAAACAAAAAAAAAACCCTACCTGTGGACTTGTGAAACATTTTAAGACAGTTAAGGTATTAGATTCTTGGGGATAGAGTAATCGTCATCTCACCACGAATTGACTTTTAGCCTTTGTGAGCAAGTGGTAGGTTGTTACAGTGTTGATTTTCAATTCTTCTCAGAGATTCGTATGCTGAAGCATGGTCTCCTTGCCTCGGCCCTACTGGGAGGGATGGAAACCATAGGAGATGAGGGCTAATGGAAAAAACTTAAAAATCTGCCACTGAGGGTGAAACTGAGAAACTGATCTTTAATCTTCATTTTTTTTTTTTTTTTTTTTTTTAGCTTCTCAACCTTCATGAGGATCACATAGGAGATTCTTAATAACTTATAACCTTATCCCATCCCTCCCTTTATACCAAGTTTAAATTATGAAAACCTTCTTTAGGAAAGATGCAAATAATGAACAATGGAGATGTACCGTAAGCCTTTCTCTCTAATGTCTTATGTATATCAACATGAAATAGAAGAGAAAATTAAGTGTGATAATTGATTTTATATGGAACGCCATAAAATGTACCCTACAAATTAAAAGCTTATGATAATTAGTAAAAGCTATTAAATCAGTTTATTATAATTCTGAATATCTATTAAATTATGTAAACCATTTAGATTGCATTTTTTGCTTCTAAACTTTCTACTTTCATTTCAAACATTAAATGTAAAAGTTTTAGCTAGAACCTTACTAAGAATCAATATTATACATGCTGGTAATAAAAAGAGAATTTCTGATGACCAATTGCCCTGTGGAGTATGTATAAGTAATAAACCATATATTTCAAAAGGCAAGGAGAATGGACTATGGATATTTTCATGATAAAGAAAGAACACATGAGGCGAAGGACAGATTTAAACCTTACACAGCGTAAATATTTACTAAACCAACACCTGGCATCCCATAAATATATAAATGCATTTTTCAAATTTTGTATTATTAACATTAAGTTAGATTAAATATGAAGCTTTAGAAAATAAGGTCTTAGGTGTCTAAACTCTGTTCCAATGTCCATGTGTTTACAGAGCCTGTCAAGAAAATCAAGAATACTGCCACTGTCATGCCTAGTAAAGCGTATAGTTTTCTATTTCTTTCCCATGTTTCTTATCCCTCTAATGGGGTCATTTCTAACTTGACAATTCAGGTATCTCATCTCTGCTGAGCATATTTTCAAATGTGTCACAGAAGTAGTAATTTATCTTCACTTGTCCCTTATCACTAGGTATGAAATATTTAATAATTGACACTTTACACAGTCCATATTAAATCATTTTGTCAGCAGCTTTTCATTTATTGGACTCTACACAATCATAGGTCTTGTTCTCTGTGTCTTGGAATGAAGAAATCTATATTGTCGTGACAAATTTCACCTTCAATGGTGGAAGTTTTTATCATATTTGTTCCCTAATAAGCTTTCAAAAGCTTGCTAATAGTTCAGCCATTGCCAACTTGTCCTGCTTTTCTGAAAATAGCAATGAATTTGGAAAAGAGATGCTCTGTGGTCAGATGAACATGGTTCTGTCCTTAGAAAAATCAAACAGTGCTTATTATTCACTTTGAACAAGGCTTTAGTTCAGTACTTTGTCTATAATATTCACAGAGTCCGGGTTGGTGAGATGGCTCAGCAGCTAAGAGGACTGACTGCTCTTCTGAAGGTCTTGAGTTTTAATCCCAGGAATCACATTGTGCTTCACAACCACCAGTAATGAGATCTGATGCCCTTTCTGGTGCATCTGAAGACAGCTACAGTGTACTTATGTATAATAATAAATAAATCTTTGGGCTGGAGCAAGCAAGGACTGAGCGAGCAGGGTAGACCAGAGTGAGCAGAGGTCCTTAAAATTCAATTCCCAACAACCACATGAAGGCTTACAACCATCTGTTCAGCTATAGTGTACCCATATACATTAAATAAATAAATAATTAAATCTTAAAAAAGATTCACAGAATCTATCAAATGAATATTAGTCAACATTTAAGTTTACCTAGGCAAAGGATCCATTTACCTCTCAACAAATGAAATGGTTTTTTATTTGTTACATAAATTTAAATAAGCATTTAAAAATCAATACAGATATTGACTATTCTCTTAGCTTGACTTAACCTAAAACAACGAGCTCAATGATGGAATTTCAATCATCATGTGCTCTACTAGGATACAAATATATAGGCCAGTGGAATTTTCCATATTCTTGAACATCATCATGAAGATAGCCATATATACACAGTTTCTGCCATAATTTCTAGGTGGGGTTGGTCATAAGCTGGCACACATCTCCTAACTAACTAGAATTTAATAAGAATGTGGTATCATTAAATCCACTGTAAACTGGCTCTGTGTATATGGAAGCCTTAAGATCCCAGACCTGATGTTTATCAAGTACATTTAAAACCTTAATGTGGAGACAGTTCTGTAACTTCACTCCCTGGGCTAGAATATCACAGGACAACAAACTTAGCTAAATGGGTGAGCTACAGGTTCAAAGGGCAAATTCATCTCAGAACACAAAGTATAGGAAGGTACCCACTATTAAACTAATAGGTGACACAAATGTCCACACCCATCACTACATAAAATCTTAAAGACTTATAATTATTTGAAATCTTTCTTGATAAAAAAACAAATCAATGAAGAAATTTGAAGTTAATTTTGATTAAAAGAAATCATAACATTATTAATATGTGTAAATTATAGTAAAAAAGCACTTTCATGTAAATTTCGGCATTTCTTGCATAATTTATAAGGCAAGAGATATGAAACTTCTACCTTATGAACTAAAGGATCAATTTTGATCCAACACTGCAAAAGAAAAGAAAGATTTGAATCAGTGAAACTAAAAAAAGAAAATCAAAACTAATATAAATGAGTATTTGATTCTTTGAAAATACCAATATAAATGATCAGCCTATATCAGGTCTTTAAAAGAGGAGATGCACATTATCGATCTCAAAATGAAAGAGGAATATCACTTCAGGTTTTAAGTATATTAAATGGATAATCAAGAATTGCTATTAAGAATGCTTAGGGCTCAAGTTTTGTAAAATAGATAACAAAGTGGATAAATTGTTCAATATGTAATATGCCTAGATGCATACAAAAGAACAGAAAACAAGTATAGGCTTAAATATATTGAAGAAATCAAGTCAGTAATAAATCTCCCAAACAGAATTCACTAGATTTACATAAATCCACTCATATATTCTACAAAACATTTAAAGAACTACATAGCTAATCTACAGTATCTTTTACAATCTAGAAAGAGAATTAATGCTTTTTAACATATCCCAGAATGCCTGTCTTATTCTTGTATTCAAACTAGACCAAAATATACCAAAGAAAGAAAAGCATAAACCAACATAGATCATGAATATTTAAATACCCCAAACATGATAGCAAGTCAATTCCAGTAACATGCATAAAAGTTTTACATATCTTAATTAAGTGCTGTTTGTCTTAGTCACACAAGATCAAAGAATAAAAAAAATGTGTTATATAACCAATAGGTTTTCAAAGAAAAGTCACTCAATAATATCAAGTAATTTAGAAAAGCAGGTTTTTGAAATTCAATTCAATTGACTTTAATTATAAAATTCCCAAATAACTAACAACATATTGTAGTGTACCTAACTTTTAAAAGAATAGCTACATAATTCCTCCATTTAAAACCTTACTTGATGGTAAGAAAACTGAGCTTTTATAGATAAAATCTGTAGCAAGAGAAGAATGTTACTCCTATTAACTACTACATTTTAAATATCTTACATAAATTTCAAGGTTTTGTGAGGCAAAATTGTATTAATTACATAGAATATTTAGTTGAATCAATACAAAACAGATTCCCAGAAATAAGAGAAATATTTTAAAAACTAATCAGACAGAATACTAAATCCAAGCTCAGCTCTTAGTTATACTAGCACCACATGAATTAAAATTCTTACTATAAAACTACAAAATGTGCATAGCAACTATAAAATTACATATTTAAAAACTATGTTGAAATTTTAAAAAATAAACATAGGTACAGGCTATAGTCATTGATAGAAAGACCCAGTACTATAAAATAGCAGTTCCTCCAAACTTAATGAATCTGAAAAACAATGTTCATCAAAGACAATTTTTTGCTTGTCAATCTTGCTCCATGCCTACATGGAGAAAGAAATAGTCTATAACACATATGGACTATCACCGGGAAAATGATTTAAGACTTACTTAAAGCCACAGAAATAAACATACTGTGGTTTTGGTGAAAAGCAAAGAGACACACAGATCAGTGAAAGCAAAGTATAGGCTCTGGACTTAAGCAATACAGTCTGCTGATACAGACACAATCGCAAGGAAAAAAACAATCGAAAAAGTATTCTGAAAAATGAATCTGTAGCAGTGTGACATTGATGCGAAGACAAAAAGTGATATAGGAGGGATAGTTAAAGTAAACATCTAATCACAGAGATGGTATGAGGTTTTAGGACAAAGGCTGTCTCAGTATGCTTCATTATACTGTGATACTCAGGGCTGAAGGAGCTTAGGTGTTGATAGACAACTGTAAAGCATCAATAAGATATTAGATTGTTATATCGAGGGAGCATAGATATTTGGAAGGGGACAGGATTTACGCAATGTGTATAATGGTAAACCAATCAATTACATTAAATTTTTGGAAGGAATTAAGTTTCTTTTCTATCAAGGTGGGGTGATCTACACGCATCCATCCTTCATGTGAGATCATCCCTTGTGTAATCTACTTGTCAGGTTCTTATGTCTCTTGGCACCAGAGAGCAACACATACTTTAGGAGACAGAGAAAAGAGAAGCTCCTTGTCAGGGCCTGCGGAATGTATCATGGTAGGTCTTCAGCTATCATGTGGTCTTGGTGATCTCAGTATACAGATGTACTCTAGGAATGCATACATTACTACAGAAAATGTGGTCACACCATTCTCAAATTTAAGAGATACGTGGATGAGTTTGGGTAAGACACTGTTGTGTGGTAGTTTCCAGAGTTGAACCATTCCTTCCAGGAGGAAGGTTCATAGACTTAGGAAGTAAACAAACTTTGCACGTCTGGAAAAAACTGAATCTTACAAGATCTACAAGGTCCTTTTCAGGGGATGTAGTTGTAATGAAAAACATCCTTGTAAAGAAGACCGAAACCAAAGAGCTGACTGGATGAAACCCTCCAACCAGACATGCTGTCTACACATCCTCAGAGAGTTCTATACATGCTGTATTCATAGTTGGGACTGGATTTGGGGAAATATCACTACACTTGAGTCCTCTTTGTACCTGTGAGTAACCCCTAAATATTTTCTTTTTACCAGTATAATCTCTATATTGACTTGTCTTTGTTTGCCTACGTACTGAAAAGTCACACAACATACACAAGTAAAAAGGTAATATATATATATATATATATATATATATATATATATATATATATATATATATATTACCTATATGTTAACACATGGCTATGCTTTTAAAATAATATTGTATCCCAAACCGACTTGCAGTGAAGAGATTGGCAATGTTTTTCTCAAATATAGTAATTGTGGCAACAGAAAAGGACTTTTTCATTTGTTTTGCTTGGCCCTGTTGACATATAATTAATAGATATTTCAAATTGAGATAATGTGCTAGTATCATGAAGTCAAAAAGGAATAAGTGTCTTTTTGCAACTGAATTTTCATGAATAGAATAAATGTTTAGAAGTTCTAACAAGTGTAGCCACTAGATTTTCTATCATAAGACTCTTGCTTTCAGTTCTCCAGTATTATTAACAAAATTTCTTCAGCTGCTATAAAAGCATGTAACGTTAAATCATTTAACATTCCAAAGACCATGAACTGGGGAGAATTACTTCCATGTCATTCTTAAAATATGCATCCAGACTTGGAACATAATTCAGTTAATATTTAATATACCAGGGAAAATTATGCAAAATTATTTTGTTTTTGTTATTGATAATCATTATTGCAGCTTTAAAATGGTGAATCTCATATAATCACTAATTTGTGCCACAAGATATATGAATTGTCTTTTGTACACCAAAAGGTTCCATACATAGCCAGTGTCTGAAACACTGACACACACATGGAGAAGAATTTACTTCTCAGTTCTTTTTATGGCTCCTTTGCAACTGTTAATATCCATTATGTGAATGTGTGTATTAGCAAACTTTATGAGTGAAATGAATAATGTTTACATAGTATTAAGGCTTACACGAAATTTCTTAAGCAAATTTTATGTATCTCATGCCATCAGGGGGAAGAGAAGGAAGAAAACAGGGAACAGGAGGAGAAGAACTACCCACACATATTTTGTTGCTACACATTAATCCTGGTGGCTAACAGCATAAATATCACTCAAACCTGTTTTAAAGTGAAATAAAATTACATAATTTTCCTCATTCCTTTCCTCTATCCAACCTTTCCTGTAAAACCCCCCTGCCCTTTCGTGTGTGTGTGTGTGTGTGTGTGGAAAGAGAGATAGAGAGAGAAAGAGAGAGAGAGAGAGAAAGAGAGAGAGAGAGAGAGAGAATCCTGCTGTTTAGAGTAATTTGTATGTGTATTTATTTTCAGGCCTACAACTTGGTATTTGGTAACCAATTAGCATGCTCATATCTGGGAAAGATTAATTTTTGAGAAAATACTTAATGGAGAAAAATATTCTTATAAAGAAGTGGGGTTCTGGAGAGTTACTGCAGAATGAACTGTAAATAGACATGGGCCATAAAACTCAATTATTTCTTAGATATTTTAGAGCTCCTCGTAGACAAATGTTATAAAAATGCCCAATTTACATTGTAAATTTCCCCTGAGAGTAGGCAAATATGAAATTATAAATGATTGTTTTCTGTTAAAACCCTGATAGCTGCTTACTGTGGAGAGAAAAACAAAAACAAAAACAAATAACAAATATCTTTAAGTAAAATTATTGGTGGTGTGCCTATTCCATTAATCTTTATGGCAAAAAAGGTTTTTGGTTTTGATTTTTTTTTTAATTTTCAGGATATCAACACATGTGAAAAGAGCACAGAGAAATGCAGAAATATAGACAGTGTAAAATCACCTGCACACCTTTTTAGTGCGACAGTCCAAATCAATTTGGGGTACATATAATTGAACATGAGTTTTCACTCCTACGTGACAACAAAGGTTTAACTTAGGGGCACACACCTAAAACTAAAGTGTCTGAGAAGTAAAGGAAGGGTAAGGAGGTCAAGGTTACCCACCCTTATTCTGTAGGAAGCCATAAGAGCTTCAAGAGACCTTATCTCCAAATGCCAATCAAACAAAGAAAAGACATCAACCTGATGTGGAGCCTGGATAGATAGTTCAGTGTCTGAGAACACGCCTACTTGTGGGAGAGGGCACATTCTCTCTATTCTGTTTTCCAATGTGAAAAGTGCACATTTGGAGCAGGGTGTGCTGGCACACAATTTTAATTCTAGCTCTTGGGATGCCTTGGCAAGGCGATATCGGTGAGTTTGCTAACAGCCTGAACTACGACAGGAGTTCCAAGGACAGACAGCACCATATAGGGAGACTTTTTCTAAGTTATTAATAATAGCATTTAAGAATTAAAAGCTTAAAGAGCAAGATGCAGACTGGAAATATGGCATGGGGACAACTGTGGCACCATAGAGGAGAACGGACTCACTTTCTTTAGGATTTGGAAGGGTTACTCTCTTTCAACTCTGAAACTATCTTTATTTCATTGAGGGGTGATGGTCAATCATTTATTTACTTTCCTTTGGTAATTTCTATGGCTTCTGTTTTCTGTTTTCCTTGCAATGTGTGGTATAAATTCCATCCCATCCCACAGCTAACCAAGTTCTTAGTCACTGAACTATGTGCAAGGATTCTCATAAGCTTGCTTGTTTGTTTGTTTGTTTGTTTGTTTGTTTTGACACAGGGTCCCTTAGAATCCTTGTTACTTGATACAGAATAAGGGTGGGTAACCTTGAACTCCAGGCTACTTCTCCAGATCTTGAATTTTAGATATGTGCTCTTAAGTTAAACATTTGTTACTGTTATTGTTGCTGTTTTTGATACATAGTCTTTTGTAGCATAAGTTGACCTCAAACTTGAATCAATGTTGTTTCCTGAGACCCTGCAGTAGTCTGATTACAGGTGAATTCCTCAGGCTAGACTATTCTGCCCTATATTATAGCTATCTAAACTTGTAAAAATGTTGGGAGCTCAAATGTTCATTTTTTAAATTTTAATTATCTTGATATTGCTCTCCTGGGTAAAATGTATTTCATGTTTTCCAGTTTTCCCCTTGCCCATCTTTTCTTTAATCCATGACCTCTTCTTGTATAATTAGTTTCACTTCCCCAAGTCAGCCACAAACACATAAAAGAATAATATCTACTGAGTCCGATCAACATTACCTATATGTGCTTGTATTTAAGGTTAACAATTTATTATTTGGAAAACTATCAAGGGCTCTACTCTGGAAAAAAAAAATCATTCTTTATCCCTCACTAACTATTGGCTGTAGTTCTTCAGCTAGGAGTGAGACCATGATAAATGTTCTACCTCCCGCATTTCCACATTAACGAGTGTAACTTTGTGCAGGACATAACACATTGTTGAGAGTTCATGGGCACAGCATTCCTATATTTTCTAGAAAACACAACCTTGTGGCTTATACAATTTGAGTTTTAAAATCTCTCTGTTCCCCCTTAAGGATATTATCAGAGCCTGAAGCATAGTCATTTGTATTAGGTATTCAATTTTTGGTAGGCACCGACACTTTAACTTATTCTCTGCATTTTGACCAACTTTTGGTCTTTGTAGGTAAGTTCTATGTACAAAAAAGAAAAACGTTTCTTTAATGAGATTTAAATAACTCCCAAAGTGTGTGTCTCACTCTGTTCTCTCTATGCAAGGATCAAGTTGTGAGTTCCCAGTTGTCCACCTGCTGCCATGTTCCCTGTCATGATCCTCTTGGGACTTTTATCTCTCTAGAAGTATGAGCCCAAAATAATTCTTTCTTTCCACTAGTTGCCTTTGTCATTGTGCTATATAATAGCAATTGTAAAGTAACTAATGCTGTATATGCAGAGTCAGGGTCTCTCACTATTTCTAGAACTTGCTGGTTCAGCTAGTCCATATTGCCAACTCATTGTTAGGATTCTTTTTTGCTTTCTAAGTGGTGAAAACACAGGCAATTCACAATTCTTTTTTGGCATCTGGGTGGATTCTTTAGATGAGAAGTCATCCTCACATATATGTGCCACAAAGTTTGCCCACTGACTTGAATGCCCACCTGACATATTATGGACAGTAGAGTAAAATATCAAAGAATATATGCTTACTTATTCTTAAAGAATTTCATTTTTCATAAGGAATAGCAACTCAGTGTGCACTTTATGGACCAGCCTGAGAGAAGCAGTTGAGTACTAAACGCCTTTGCATTTGCAGCACTGTTGATTAATGTTGCCAGCAAGCCAGGCTGTAAACCTGAGTTTAGAAAGCTCTCTAGTGACATAGTGTCACATAAATATTTAATATATAAAGCCAGGTAGCTATTTAAGAATATCAGCTTTAGGAGATATGACAATCTTGTTTAATTATACAATATAATTCAGTAAATCTGAAGCTCTGCTCAGGACTCTTCACCTTTAACCAGACCCTCTACTAAGCTTTGTATATTCCACTGTGAAAAGAAACTATTAAACTGTAGTGAACATTAGAATATAATTTGACCCAAAAGAATAATTTAGATAGGCTTATATATTGTGAGTTGATCTGGATGCCAATGCCAAAAAAAAAAAAAAAGAATTAGTATTTACTTTAGGTTGAGACCTAAAAAACAAACAAAAACAAGAAGCCTTATAACTGAGTTTGCTTAAAACATAAGCTCTATGCTTCAAATGAGGAGGTGTTTGATGTACATCTTCATCAATAAGAACATAGACAATATTGTCAAAGAAATAAAAGATATGTATTTTAAAAGCACATTTCTTAGTATTTTTTGTTAAATAATAGCCTCTGAGTCCAGTCAGTCCTATTCAATAGAAATGAACACTATACATTCTATGTATATATAGAACTTTGAATAATGTCATTTATAAAGAAGAATGCATACCCTCTCATTGTGATGTATGTGTACTGCAGTACTATAGTCATCTGCCAAGTCAGACTGTACACAGGCATGTTAACACGTGGCATCTGATTTACTGCGAATCTCAGTAGCATGCTACACCTACTTGTCAGTGAAGCCACATTCCACTAACCTTTTCTGTGGGTGATTTAGATTTCTCTTTCCCTTCTATTTGTTAATTTAAACTGTGAGGTGATGGCTTGTTCATAGCGTGTATTCACCCTCCACCATCACATAATAGTTCTAGCTCATTCGAGCATCTTATATCTCTTTCAAGATTCTCAGCTTCTGCTTGCTTGATGTACTGGTGACCTTAGCTTCATTGGTATTCTGTAAATGTCAAAGATATGCTTGCCTCAGCTGCCTGGGCCCTGGTGAGCAGGTGGAAAAATGACCAGTTGAAAATGAGTTGTTAAGACTACTACAGGGAAAAGATTGATGCAATTAATTTTTCATTATGCACAGTGTCTGCGGATTCTAATCAGTTTAGATTGTTCTTCCTTTGAGGCACAAATAAAATGCAAATGAATTTGGAATGAAAGGGAGCGTTTGTTCTTTATGATATAGACTTTCCAAAGCTCTAAAATGGTTCAGAACTAATTTATAGTGTAAGAAATATTTCATGAATTAGGCTCTGGCAGCCTAAGTGTAGGTTTGGTCTAGAAAATCCAAGCTGTAGCAACTAAAAGAGCCAATTTGAGACACATTTGAAGGGCATGGATGACATAAAACCAAGAAACTGAGAAAATCCTCATTGAATTGCAAAGGAATAATTAGGAATAATTAAGTTTTAGATTCTTATTTATACATTACAATGAATAATGTGAAACCAGTCATATCTATATAATGTTTATTTTATACATGTTAGAAACACTAAAACAAAACAAAAAAAGAAACACTAAAAGAGATGAATGCATATTGAAATTTGGGGCAAATAATTCTCTTCCGTTTGATGTAACATCTGCTAAAATTGACCTGTAAAGAGTCCAGTGTGGTACTGACATTCCAGTACTCAGAAGGTAATGTAGGAGGATTTCCTTGCATATGAAGATGTGAAAACAGTGAATGAGCATTCAGGAGATTTTATGCAACTTCAACTTTCTAATGAAATAAGTACTATGAAGAAAAAAATAAAACACGTTCACCCAACAGTGGTATCAAATGACAGCAAGAAGAGAACAATGGTTCTACCCCAGAGATGAGTTTCTCCTCATATTTCCTATTATTTTTAATAATATTTTATTTATTTATTGAGAATTGTGTAGCCATATATAATATATTTTAATTGTATCCACTCCTCACTTCCCCCTGAAGTTCCCCATTCTTATCTTGTGCTTTAGTATGTTTGACAAGTTGAATATAGTTTTCCTTTCCATACAAATCCTAGAATTAACTGTTTTAAAAGATAAAAACAAATATTCTTCCCAAACATTGTAACTCTATTCCTAGTGTATAAAATGATCAAAGACATCGCATTGTGCTGCCAAAACTGGTGTCTAGGCGTTTCATTAAGTCCCTTAAAGAAAATATGCTAAATGGGCAGGCAGGTAAAGTCATTCATTATTTTTCTTATTTTTATATACAATTTGGTAGTAGACTGATGGCGTTGGAATATTTAGCTATGAGAACGTAGCCACATTATAGATAAAGGTGATAAAGGAGATGAAATGTTTTATTTAATGACTCAACCTTTAATTTGTATCTATCCCTAAAGTAGGGTAAAAAGAGAAAATAAAAATTCCTAAATTTTTCCATTTGAAATTTTATAGAGATTGTTTGCTCTATAAAATGTTTTACTTAAAAAACAACTTACAACTCCAAAGTAAGTTAGAAAGAATTAACTAATAATAAGTTGCAATTTGACTTGCCCCTTCTGTCACCTCTGACTAAATTTTTAGAGGCAACATCTCCTTCTGAAGCTACATCTAGGCAGGTAGCAAGCAAGCTCAGATTCTGCTCTTGTTCTCAGGGATGCCTGGATTATAGGGTCTCAGGATCACAGCCAGATGTTGATTTTTTTTTTGTATCCCTCTTATCTGTTTGCTTAAAATGGGGGCAAGAAGTTCAAACTTAGTTCCAGAAGGTTGCAAATACACCTTCCCACAGCAGCATACTCCACAGACCCAAAACTGTCCCTCTTTCTTAGAAGTAATTTTCTTTTGCTTACTCCTGAAAACAATTTTTTATTGATTGAGAGGTTAATTTTAGTTTAAATTGTTTTTCATGTTTATGGGTGGGTTTTTGTGTGTGCGTGTAGACTGCTACGTATCCCATGCATGTCTGGTGCTCATAAAGACCAGAAGAAGGAGTCAGATCCCGGGAATCTGGAAATACAGTTCACATTTGAGTCACCATGTGAATTCTGGGAATTAAAAGCTGGGCATATGGAAGAATAGTCACATGTCTGAAGAGTTGAGCCATGTATGTAGTCCTATGCTTTCTGTTCTTGAACTTTCTTTGAAATTTGTAGTAGTTTAAATAGAATTAGATTTCACTATTGGATTTTTGAAATAAAATGTACTGTCTAGTTTTCTCTCCTTATCTTCTTTCTTTCTCTCCTTTCTGTTTTCTTTTTTAATCCCCTAGCTGACTTTCCACTGTCATCCCATATGTGGTCTGTTGACAAGCACTTTCTGGGCAACAAGTATCTCTTGGTCTCTAAGTCTGTGTGTTCCCATCTACCTACATATTCATATGTACTTTCACAATCCCTTAGTTTTACACACACACACACACACACACACACACACACACAAACACACACACACTAAAACACATTAGTGAATATAACAGATAACACATGATTTATGTATTTCTGAGACTTCACTTATTACAACATTTCATGTTCCATTCATTTTCCTACAAACAGAGCCATTTTGAATGGGGCCAAGTGTGATCTTAAAGCACATATAATTTGCATTTCTTTGCTGGTTAACATAAGAAAAATTATGGATTATTTATATAATTTTCGGTTTTATATATAAACTGAATTTGTGAAAGTAACTGTACTAGCTGATTTTGTGCATCAACTTGACACAAGCTGGAGTTAACACAAAGGAAGGAGCCTCCCTTGAGGAAATTCCTCCATGAGATGCAGCAGTAAGGCATTTTCTCAATTAGTGATCAAGGAGGGAGGGCCCAGCCCATAGTGGATGGTGCCATCCCTGGGCTGGTAGTCCTGGGTTCTTTAAGAAAGCAAGCTGAGCAAGCCAGGAGAATCAAGCAGCACCCCTCCATAGCGTCTGCATCAGCTCCTGCTTCCAAGTTTCCTGACCTGTGTGAGTTCCTGTCCTGACTTCCTTTGGTGACGACCAGCAATGTCGAAGTGTAAGCTGAATAAGCCTGTTCCTCCTGAACTTCTTGGTCATGATGTTTTGTGCAGAAATACAACCCCTGACTAAGATGGTTACCAAGGTGGAATGAATATGTACCAGATCACCAATCTAGAAAGGCCAGAGACTTTGGTAACCTGTTTGGAAAGTCACTAATTGTCATCAGTCACATCTGTACACTATGAGCCATGTACAACTAACTTTCCCACTTGTTAAAGAGGTGGCTGCACTGTAGCAAATCTCCCTGGTGTCTTCAGGCTTTAGTATTGTAAGTGTTTCAAACAAATTCCGAAAGCCACTGAAGGCTGATAGTCACTTTATCTCCATATGAACAGTAAAGCACACATGGAGTTATTGCTTTTTGTAAGTGGGCTTTGAGGGGGTGATTTGAGGCAGACAATATCATGAAGAGAGAACTCCCTTTTCAGCTTACTGATTGTTTAAGAAAATAAAGTAGTCCTGACCTTACATGCTTCAATTTTCTGTCCATGTGATGCTTCCTGTCCTGTACAGTAAGAAGGCCCTTACCAACTGTAACCCCTTGACTTTTCCAAAGTGGATTTATTAGTTTTACCTTTTTTAAAAAGTCCCACACATATCAAGCATGATCACTGTACTATGTAAAGCCAATTAAACTTTGTGATATTGACAGCATGACTGCCCCGTGACATGGCTAAGGGGAAGGTTTTTATTGTAGATATGAGGGTGAGAACAGCTGGAAGCATGTGAAAGTGTCCAGAGCATAGAGAGAAAGAAATAGACTGAGCATGGCCAGGGCTATCTGTGAAAGACGAAAGACAAGAAGGGGCTAGCGAACCGAGAATGCATAGCGAGGATGGTGAAGCAGGAGCCTGAAAGAGTGAGGATAGCTGGGTTATTGGAAGTGTGAGTAGCTGTTGGGTGAAGGTGAACAGCACGGAGACTGGTGTGGGTGGGTTGAAATATGGAACAAGTCCTTGTGAGTATGAAATGATGGAGCCCGGGGGATAGTGTGGACCTTGACTAAGCTGGTAGGTACCATAAGTATATTTCAAGGGAAGAACTATCCATCTGCTTTGCATGAGATAAGGGGAAAGATTCCTTTTGGTAGAGAGAAACTAGTTTCACAAGTTGCCGAGATATTCTGGCTTTTATCTTGCCACAAGAAAGCATGCTAGAGTCAAGGTTGAGATTATTTTTTGGTCATTTGGACTGCCTTTTGGAGCTCGGGGAACTAGAGTTTCCGAACTAGAGTTTCCTTTGAACCTGACATTGTAACTACAGGCATAATCATAGTTCATACAGGAATCACGTTGGAAGAACTTTTATACTAATTAAAGTATATCGTCACTTAAGAAAATTCAGATGAGTATGGAAATGATGTGGTTTTTAAAAATCAGTAAAATTGCAGTGGTTATATTAAGATGAAACAGATACATGAAATTAAAATAAAGTTATCTCATTTTAAAATGAAAGTAAAATATGTCATATAGTGGAATGGAATTTTTTTAATTGGATATTTTATTTATTTACATTTCAAATGTTAACCCCTTTCCCAGTTTCCCCTCAAGAAACACCCTATCCCATCCTCTCTCCCCCTGCTTCTATGAGGGTGCTCCCCCACCCACCCACCCATTCCTGCCTCCCTGCCCTGACATTCCACTACACTGGGGCATCGTACCTTCCTTCCCAGGACCATGGGCCTCTCTTCCCAATGATATCTGACAACGACATCCTCTGATACGTATGTGGCTGGAGCCACAGATCGCTTTACGTGTATTCTTTGGTTAGTGGTTTAGTACCATGGAGCTCTGGGGGAGGTCAAGGAACAACTGAGAAGTTTCCAGGTAAATCGCTGTAGTAGTCAGGGCCCGTGTAACAGTTAATGGAGTGAAAATTGGAAAATAATTCTCGCAACCAGGGAAACACAGAATCATGTGGTGTAAGTGGCCTGTCGGAGTCGATAAGTGGCTTCTGTCTAGCCTAGGGAAGTGGCACTTTTTTTCCTGAGGAAAAATTTTAAAAGACCCTTTATTTGTGAATATTATATATTTAATATTTTTTCATCTTTTTCTTTTTGGGGGAATGGTAATTGATTTGACTTCAAGTTATCAATTTCTGATTGTTCATTTCTTTATGATTTAAGTGAATATTTATTAATAGACCTTTGTTTTCATAAATCCATTACAATAAGGTATGCAGCATCCAAACTGCATCTTTGAGATTTAAAAAAAAAATAAATGCTAGTAATCAATCATAAAAGAAACTTGGTCCTCACCATTTTTTATCTTCTCAAAAGGGGATGCTTGTTCAACTAATCAGTACCCCTAGAAGCACTGTTTTCTTTATTAGCACTCACAACATGGAATTTTCAAGTGATCTTTGTCCAAAGTAACCATGAAAGTTCTGCTGTGATGAATATTAATAGAATTTGCTTGGACCAGTGATCATCAATACACGAGAGGTCATATTTTCCTCTTTGACTTTTTTGGCTCCGATTTTGATAAGGAAAAAAGAAAGGAACTTCAGTCACAACTCCAAGCTAAACCACAGCAGGAGCTGGGATGACCTCGTAGGTACCATGAAGCTCCTTTTTCTCTATGATTGATTGATTAATTCCTCATGTAAAATGCTATCCTTTTTATCTTTGCCTCATTTCTCTTATCTCTTTTGAGAAATAATAGGCTATATCAAGAAAAAGGGCACATAATTAGACATGAAAATTATGTTACTTTTACTCACAGTGTGCAAAAAAATCTTCAGGGATAATAGACTCCCACCAATACATGAAAATACAAAGAGATTTAATTACGAATTTTTCTATTAAACACGTATGTGCATATTGTATGCATGTATCAGTAGTACTTTAACTGAGGTCAGGTAGTGGTCATTGGTGCTTAGGCTGCCTAAGATAACATAACCAGGGAGCAAAGTCGACATGAAGGAATAGTCATAGAAAATTGAATATAATTTTATTAAAATCTGCTATATTTTGGCCAACAGAATGGACATTAAACGTTTGAAGTTCATACAAAAAGAAATTTCTGAAGATAATCACTTTACCCCAGAATAACTCTGCTTAGTAATTCCCATCTTGACTGTGATTTTTGAGACTATACTTGCAACCTGTCTTAATAAAATCTTCCACAATCATATCAACTCCCTATCCTGTTTAGGCTGTTTGTGCGGCATCATCAAGCTACCTGTGGAAAATAAATAGTATGATGTAGCATGGTAAAAAGGGAGGATTCTTGTAATACAGATAGATTTGCCTAGGAAATTGAAGTACTTTACAAATAAATGCTGATTTTTTTTTTTGCATTTAATGTTTCATATTAAAATACTTCAAATGCTTAGATTATAAGCTTATTTCAGCTATGGATAAGATAGAGTAGGGGTAAGAATATTTACAGTAACATTTTTCTTCCCAAATTGACATACTGAATTGAAATAATACAGCATAGGTCTTTTGAGCAAGTAACTCCATTACCCAGTGACTTGGAGCTTATATTTACCAAGAATATCAGCTCACTGACTTCACACTTACTTGTTTATCTCTATTATACATAATACAATATGACTCCATTTCAAAACTCTCAATCTCATGCTCATTTTCTCACACTGATAATAATACTGTACCCAAGGAGTTCCAGTGAATGCACTGATTCTGTGTAATCATCATCACCATCTACCTCTATATCCAAGTACTTTTGTTTTTATTAATAAATGTAATACCAAGTTGAAAAACAACCTTAAAGTCACAGAGAAATTTGCTCTTGGGAAGGCATTAGACTCCATGTATCATTGGCAAATATAAGGAGTCATTAAAAGAGGTGTGCAAGCTTTTTTTTATGATGAAAATAATCTGAAGCTTACGTAACTTTGAGTCATCTATGCTAATGAAGGGAATTCATATGAATATACTTCTCAGATGCAATACAAAAGTTCCTTATATAAGATCAAGACCAATGTGATTCTCTTGATCTGAATAGTTCTGTATGTAAGGCTGTAATAGACATGTAGAGAAGTTCTGTGCATCTCTATTACAAACAAAAACACAATTTGGTTTATTTTCTTCTTAAAATAAAAGAGGCATATGAGTTCCTATGAGTTCAAATGGCATTAGAACTATTGAACAAGGATGATGCCTTATCATGAGATCAGCTATTGGTAAAACTCAAGTGTAGCTAAATGAGCTTAAATTCCTTTGTCTATTAATGAACTGTTTGTTCATTTGTATAATTACTAATAGATTAATGACATTAATATTCCTGTTATGTTAGAGCTGATTTCATATTCTATACATGTACCAAAAAAAATAACATCATGTGTTTAATAAACTCACATACTAATGCAGACACATATACTTATGCAATATATCTATTACACATAATTAGAAACTCTTTTCATACATTTAGTATATTATTGCACATATTTAGTATATTATTATAAAAAAATCACATCTTATGAGAAATTGATAAAATTCAATTCCTCAGAGTAATAACTTACTATAACAGAATTAAAGGACTACAATTGCTATTGATAATTTTTTCCTTTTTTTGATATATATTTTTTATTAGATATCTTCTTTCAAATGTTATCCCTTTCCTGGTTTACCCCAAAAGTCCTCTGGCTACTCAACAACTCACCGACTCCCTCTTCCCTGTCCAGGCATTTCCCTACACTGGGGCATCTAGTCTTCTCGGGACCAAGGGTCTCTTCTCCCATTGATGTTCAACAAGGCCATCCTCTGCTAAATATGCAGCTGGAGCCCTGGGTCCCTCCATGTGTACTTTTTGATTGGTGATTGAGTCCCTGGGAGCTCTAGGGGTTACTGGTTAGTTCATATTGTTGGTCCTCTATGGGGCTAAAAGCTGCTTCAGTTCCTTTGGTTCATTCTCTGGCTCCTCCATTGGTGACCCTGTGCTCAGTCCAGCGGTTGGCTGAGGGCATCCACCGCTGTATTTGTCAGGCACTGGCAAATCCTCTGAGGAGACAGCTAGCTATATTAGACTCCTGTCAGCAAGCACTTGTTGGCATCCACAATAGTGTCCTGGTTTGGTAACTGTATATGGGATGGATAACCAGGTGGGGCAGTCTCTGGATGGTCTTTCCTTCAGTCTCTACTCCACACTTTGCCTCTGTATCTCCTCCCATGGGTATTTTGTTCCCCCTTCTAAGAAGGGCTGAGGTGTCCATATTTTGGTCTTCCCTCTTCTTAAGCTTCATTTGGTCTCTGAATTGTATCTTGGATATTTCAAGTTTTTGGGCTAATATTCATTTATCAGGGAGTATATATAACTTGTGATTAGATTACCTCACTCAGGATGATATTTTCTAGTTCCATCCATTTGCCAATAATTTCATGAATTCATTGTTTTTAATAGCTAAGTAGTATTCCGTTTTGTAAATATACCACATTTCCTGTATCCATTCCTCTGTTGAGAAACATATGGGCTCTTTTCAGCTTCTGGCTCTTACAAATAAGGCTGCTATGGACATAGTGGAGCATGTGTTATTATTACATGTTGGAGCATCTTCTGGGTATATGTCCAGGAGAGGTATTGCTGGGTACTCAGGTAATACTATGTCCAATTTTCTGAGATACGACCAAACAGATTTCTAGAATGGATGTACTAGTGTGCAATCCCACCAGCAGTGAAGTAGTTTTGCTCTTTCTCCACATCCTCACCAGCATCTGCTGTCACCTGAGTATCTGATCTTATCCTTTCTGACTGGAATGATGTAGAATTTTAGGATTTTTTGATTTGCATTTCCCTGATGACTAAGAATGTTGAACATTTCTTTGGGTTTTTCTCAGTCTTTTGATATTCCTCAGTTAAGAATTCTTTGTTTAGCTCTGTACCCTATTTTTTAAATAGGATTATTTGGTTCTCTGGAGTTTAACTTCTTGTGTTCTTTGCATATATCAGATATTAGCCCTCTACTGGATGTAGGGTTGCTAAAGATCTTTTCCCAATCTATTGGTTGCCTTTTTGTCCCATTGACAGTGTCCTTTTCCTTATAGAAGCTTTGTAATTTTATGAGGTTCCATTTGTCAATCCTTGTGAAAATAATTGATGAAATAATATTATTTTTAAATATTCATCTTTGATACTTATCGGTAACTCAGGAATGATCTTCATTCACAGACCATAGACTGTGTTCTTCTGGGACAAAGGAAAATACTATTGACGACTTACATACAAGAAGAAACACAATGTGAGAAGGACCAGAGCATTCACATCACTGAGGCCTGGTTCTTACATTTGCAGGAGTAACTGAACATTTGGGAAACTATCTTTTGCACTTGATCTTTGAATAAAAACATGTGCAGTAAAATTCATGATCTGTATTAATGAAATATATAAATTTTATAGATATGGAACTCCTCTTCATCCTTTCCTTTGCATTTAAAGGCTCTTGGTAAATCATTGGTCTTTCACTTGTTTCCGAGTCTCTCACTTTGCACAGGGCACACAGCTAGTATTGCTTATTTGATCTTCTCTCTATGTTTTCTGTGGACCCTCAGTAGTTAGTAAGGAAAATCACTGAAAGTTGTAGCAATATCTTCCTTGTGGAGCAGTGTTAATATCTGTGAGGCAAAGCTATGTAAATCTCTGGTCATTAGCATCTATTTCTCTCTATGTAGGTCCATAGAGTATTTCTGTATTGCTTAGCCACCTGCCTGATGTGCTGCCTTCCCATATTCCTTCTGTTGAGCTTCTTTTGTTTACCTCCATAGCCTTTGGCTACAAAAGGAGTGGGAAGACAGAGCAACTAAAAGGAGTCTTGTAGAGAAGGTGCCCTCCTAACCTTTAGTGCAGATTCTCCTTCTGCATCCTCACAAAACATTCGAATTCTGTGAGGCTTTATTGTTAGGAAAATGTAGAGGCTATAATTACCTAATGAATGAGTCTTATGCGCAAAATGATAGCAAAGCATCTTTCTGCACAAGGTAGTTAACATTTTGAAAACAATTTATTTGGCTTTGCTTCTGCATATAATCATAAAGCAAGTCAAACTAGATGAACATATGCACATTGTTGAACTGAGTGGCGGAATGGCTCTTCCAGCAGCAATGCACCTGTGTAACTACATAATTGCCAGGTAAATAGCTCTTTTATAGCTAATTAGAGCGAAGTTGGAGATACTGCTTTGAAGCTCAAGCAAGGATTCACAGCTATTTGCATATTCTTGACTGAAGAATTATATCCCTAGCACCGGAAAGGTCATTTTCACATTGTCCTTTGTTGCTATCACAGCTGCTGCTGAAGACAACAGCCACTGGAACTGTTGCCTACACTTCTCACAGACTTTGAGTGTTGAATCTCTCTGCCAGAATTTTCCTGAATAGAGCACCTTACTCAACTTTTCCTAAAGAGGAATGCATAGTTTAGGAGGTTACCTACATAGACCAAATGAGTTTGGAAGTTTCTGTTGTACAGTACAATGTAATATACTCAGCTTATCATATTGTTCATAAATATTGGAGGGGCTTCCTGGGTCAGGAAGAAAGCTGTATTAAGTCTTCTTTGTGTCCTTAGTTGAAACTTCTGATTCCTGTGAGTTTATAGTTTGAAAGAGAAATTTAATGAGAAGTGAAAAAAAAAAGTTAAACCATGTGCCTCCAAAGCACTATTGATTTGAAATTGTTTGGCATTTAAGCTTGCTCCACAGAGAAACAATATCTCTATCAAAGTAAACTGAAATAGAGCTGAATCAGGTGCAGCATCAATTACTTCCTATTCCTCATTTTCTTCACAGCGTTAAAAGGATATACTGAAGTTAGAGAAAAGGATGTGGGGATTGTTAAGAAAATATCTCAATGATTTGTATTCAAGACAGATGAGAGTATCAATGACACTATACTGACTTCAATAAGTTATACTAGTTGTGATTATCTATGATGCAAAATTTATAGCTTACTCATTACAAAAACACTGGAATTTTCAACAGTTAGAGCAAACATATAATATGAAATTTTTTTCTGAAGATTTTAGGAATAATTTCAAAGAAGAAGTAATAGATAAAATGATAAAACTAAATATTTAGTGGAGAATAAAATTGATTCCCTAGAAAGAAATGAACAATTTACTCTAAAGGCCAGAATCATGGCTGGGAGATAGTGAATTTACTTTTCTTATTTTTTGTGAGTTCCACAAGCAGGCTAACCTGGCAATCTTTCTACCTCCAAAACAGTACTTCATCAGTGATCCTAAAATTCTTGCTAATGTCACATTTAGCCACCACTTATTCTCTGCTTTAGTCTCAAGAAAAAGCACATTTAAGTATTTACAGCTATAAAATTTCTAGATCACAGATTCCAATTTCAATCAGCATTGTCTTTAAAGTGAATTCTAATTGTGTAATGCTCATATATGAACAAACAAACAAACAAACAAACAAACCCAAAGCATTGAAAGTTTCCTGGGAAAAGACTCCCCTCTTGTGGTTTCAAAGGATACTACAATTGTCTGCTTCTTAGGTCCACATTCCTACAATGGTCTAGAGAACTAGAAGTCACTTTAACAAAGTATTATAAACGATCTAATAATCAGCCTCATTTTAGATATATTGACTGTAAATTCAGTGTCTTTAAAAACATTGAGTATCATATCATCTGCAAATAGCAGTGCTTTGACTTCTTCCTTTCTGATTTGTATTTGGTCTCCTTTAGTTGTTTAGAAGTTCTAGTTAAAACTTCAGGTATTATGGGTAACTATACATGGAGAGAGTGGGAAGCCTTGTCTTATCCTTGATTTTAGTGGAACTATGTTAAGTTTTTCTCCATTTAATTTGATGTTGATCATTGGCTTACTGTATATTGCCTTTATTATGTTTAGGCATGCCCCTTTTATCTGTGATCCCTCCAAGACTTTTAACATGAGTGAGTGTTGGATTTCATCAAAGGCCCTTTCAGCATCTGGTGAGACTAAGTAAAAGGGATGGTCCAAGGGAGGATGCATGAATCTCACTCAGAAGGTGAAATAAAATAAGCATTGGAGGTAGATGACTGCTGGGAACTGAGTGTGGTAGTGGATAAGGCAGGGAAATAGGATGGGGATCAGGTGTGGGGAGAGGAGGGAGAGTGGGTTGGAAGAGAGAAGGAAAATTGGTGGGGGCATATCTGGGACTAGACAAAGACCAAGTATGGGGAGAAGCCCAGAAATCTGTGGATGTGACCCTTGCTGAGACTACTAGTAGTTGGTGATGAAGACACTGAAGGAGCACCTCCTATAGCCAGGCAGGACTTCTAGAGGAGAGACAGGGCCATCAACCTACCCACAAAACCTTTGACTGAAAAAACTGTCCTGCCTATAAGATAGGCATGAATAAAGATGGAGCAGAGATTGAGGGAATGACCACTCAATGACTGACCCAACTTGAGATCCATCCCATGTGAGAGAATCAATCCCTGACACTATTAGTGATACTCTGTCATGCTTACAGTTAGGAGAAGCCTAGCATTGAGTGTGGCCCTGCCCACAGCCACATGAACTGGGTACTCCTGAAAGGAGGCTTAGGGCTGAAAGAGATTAAATGGCAAAAAGGAAGGAGGCTAAGACAATTTGTCTGATCAAAGCAGCGAGTTTACTAAGATTCTGAGCTTATAAAGAGGGGGGAGGCCCATCCCCCACCACTCTGGTCTTGATGCCTGTGGCCAGCCTGTAGGTGTTCTGCAGAATGCTGTCTCAGGAAAATCTCAAGGGTCTCAGCAGGTAGCAATGATGTTTTGGAGGAGAGCAGTGGCAGGTGTAGAACAATAGAACCTGCTTTGCAAGTTGGAAGGTTTCACCCCAGGTGGTCCTGTGCTTAGTGGCAACAAGGTCTGAATCAGCCTGCTTCAAGGCTGGGGAGGGGGTGTCAACATAACATAACTGTTTACTTAGAGGCTTCATTCGGTAGCTGACTGAAAAAAGATGTAGAGACCATAGCCAAACATCAGGTGGAATTTAGGGAGTCTTGTGGAAGAGTAGAAGATAGGATTAAGCCAGCCTGAGGAGTCAAAGACAGCACTAGACTTACAGACTCAACTAATCTGGGTCCATGGGGGCTCACATAGACTGAACCAGATGTACAGATGTGCAGTCTGGTCTTCATGTGTGTTCTGTAACAATTGGAGTAGGGCTATCTCTGACATTATTGCTTGCCACCGGATCCCCTACTTCTAGCTGGACTGTCTTTTTGGACCTCAGTAGGATAGACTATGTCTAGTACGACTGAGACTTAATGCCCAGGACAGGGTGATACTCATGGGAGGCTTCTGACAGGAAGCAGAGGGAGTAAGGGGGAAAAGGCTTTGTGAGGGTGGTACTAGGAGGAAAGGAGGGATGGGGGCTAAGGTCTGATATCAGAATGTAAAATGAATGAATGAATGAATAAATAAATAAAACTTTTATTATGTAAATTTAAAGGCCAAAATATTAGACAACAATTTTATGGTTGAATTTATATGACCATTTTCACAAAATGTGAGGAGCAGGTTTGGCCGCAGCCCCAAGATGATGCCCGGGACTGCCGCTAAGTCTAATGGCTAACAACTGACTTCCTCATATCCCTCAAGATAGCCACATCCATTAAACTGCACTGCACAGATGCACCACAATGAAAGATCAGATGATGTGA
>NC_034602.1:73225330-73226623 GCF_900095145.1 Mus pahari | reverse complement strand
AAAAATGGGAGATGGGGCCCCCAACCTCAGGGCTCTCAAATATATGGGGCAGTCACAGAGGGATGGCCAAATTTGAGTCTGCCTATGCAGTGGAACAATCCAGGAGGGCCACGAGAGGAAGTGCAGGGCTCGACCTCAGTTCCACCACCTGACTCATTAACCTCCCCACCGATATGGGGGTCCAGCTGGTGAATTCAGATTTCAAAGGTCCTCTATCAGCACATACAGTAGGGTTGGTCTTAGGAAGGAGCTCTGTAACAATGCAGGGCCTGATTGTCCATCCTGGAGTCATAGATTCACATTATACAGGACAAGTCAAGATTATGGTTTCTTCACCTAGGGTCATAGTAGCCATCTCCTCCGAAGATCGCATAGCTCAGTTGCTTGTATTANCTAGCTGTCATTCTCAGTTCCCAGCTAAGGAGGAAGAATGGGGGGGGGGGGTCAAGGGATTTGGCTCTACTGGCACTTGTGCTATTTTTGCTCCCTAGATTTAGATGAAAGACCTTTATTGCAGCTTATAATAGAGGGAAAATCTATTTCTGGGCTGTTGGACACTGGCGCAGATTGCAGTATCATCAGCATCAAGGATCGGCCCTCTGGTTGGCCACGTTAGCGATCAGAGCAAACCCTGAGAGGTCTTCAATACTCTCAGATGCCAGAAATGAGTTCTCACCATCTAAGTTGGCATGATGAGGAAGGGCATTCAGGGCATTTCCAGCCCTATGTGCTGCCCATCCCTATTTCATTATGGGGGCATGATCTGATGAAAAGGATGTGTTTTAAGCTGACCAATGAAGGACCATTTAGCACCCAAGCCCAGCAAATGATGCTGCATTCAGGATATAAGCCTGGTAAAGGTTTGGGTTGCTATTTGCAAAGTAGACTATCCCTGATACCAGTTGAGAGGAAGAATGACAGAGCAGCCAGTTTGGGTTTTTCCAAGGGGGCACTGAGGGAGCTCTACCCATTACTTGGAAGACTGAGGAAACAGTGTGGGTTCCTCAATGGCCACTACTCTCAGAGAAATTAACAGCAGCACAAGAACTGGTTAGGGAACAGTTGAACCTAGGCTATATCAGACCCTCTACTGCTCCCTGGAATACCCCGATTTTTGTTATCAAGAAAAAGTCGGGGAAATGGAGGATATTACATGATTTGAGAGAAATTAATAAACAAATGCTAATTATGGGACCTATACAGAGGGGATTACTCCTTCCTTCTGCCTTACCTAGAAATTGGCCTTTCATTATTTTAGATATTAAGGATTGTTTTTTTCCATTCCATTGCATC
>NC_034602.1:73220511-73223644 GCF_900095145.1 Mus pahari | reverse complement strand
TCAGCTTCTTTTGTTTCCTTTTGTAAAATGATGGGTGTCCACTTGGTGCATGGTATACCCTACAATCCTCAGGGCCAGGGCACCATTGAAAGAGCCCATCGCACACTGAAAGAGTGTCTAATAAAACAGAAAGGGGGAATAGCCTCTGGCGCTACTCCTAGGGAGAGATTAGCCATTGCTCTCTTTACCTTGAATTTTTTAAATGAAGATAAAAAGGATTTGACTGCTGCAGAATGGTTTACCAATCCCAAGGCATCCTATAAAGGCACAGTCATGTGGAAGGATGTTCTGAGTGGACAATGGCATGGGCCCAATCCAGTGTTGATCTGGATGAGAGGGTATTTCCACAGGATCATCGCCAGCTGCTGTAGGTTCCAGAACAATTGACGAGGGTAGTTCAAGATGGACGAAGGTGCCCTGATGAAGCTGCTCCTGGGGGTGATGATGTCTGCAGTGATGACAGAAGATCTACAATGGGGAATCATGTCAGCGTTTCCCAAGCCACTGCTGTTGACCCATTCAGCTCAAGTTTTTCCTCAGCTTTTTACTTCTAATGCATCTTTGCATTTACCCTTTTTGCTTGGAGATGAAGATATAGTGGGGATTAAGGAACCTTTAAAGTTAGGCCTGAGAGNATTATTGTGTTTTCAAGTAATATATAATCTTTCTCAAAATAGTGCTTGTGTGTAAATGTATAAATGGGAGTTGTACAGATCTTTCTCCCTTGAGTATGTTGATGGTTGGGGCGTGGGGAAATGCTAGCTTTTATTGGAATGGATCTGTATTATTTGAGCTTTCTGTTAATCAATTTGCTTATGGGAAGAATGTATCCTTTAAGCCACGCCTGTATGCGTTTGGCCTCCTTTTGTATTTTTAGTTTATAATGGTAGTTATTTTGATGACGTTATAGAATGTAAGGAGGATATTTGTTTTTATAGTAAAGCTTCTATGTTTTCATTAGCTATTGTGACCAGAATGCCTAGATTTGTACCATGGCCCGTGCAGGCCCTTTCGGTTATGACCTTGTTTAGACCCAAAAGGTCAATTCCACTTGGGTGGATGTTTCCATGGCTGAAGGACTTGTGAATTGGATTGCCACCACTATGTCATACCTAAAGGAATGGGCCGGTATTGGTGGATTGGCACTGTGCTGCGTTCTCATCAGTGTCCTGGCCTTTTGGTGAATCTGCCGCATGCAACATCACCACTGCAGGGCTTAAGTTCTGGTGATACAAGCCTTTGCAGCTGTGGAGATGGGACAATCTCCTCAAGTGTGGCTTGGCATGCTAGAGAAGTAGTCAATGACGGGTAAGACTCACTGGGAATGTTACCAAAGTCAGGGATCAGACCACTGCTGTTTGTCTTCTGATAACGAGTAAGGAGCATTGTTGCAGGGGCAACCTAAGACAGGCATTCTCTCTGCTAAATTAAAGAATAAGGGGAGATGTGAAGAGTGAGTTTGGCCGCAGCCCCGAGATGGCGCCCGGGACTGCTGCCAAGTCTAACGGCTAACAACTGACTTCCTCATATCCCTCAAGATAGGCATGTCCATTAAACTGCACTGCACAGATGCCATGATGAAAAATCAGATGATGTGACGAATGTAGTCCGGTGCCAATGAACTATGCCTATGTGGAATAGGGTGATGAGGAGTGGACTAGAGGGTATAAAAGGGGATGACCAAGAGAGGTTGGGGGGATCTTTTTATTGCACATAGTTATGTTCCTGAATAAACTGCTTTGAGAAGGACATCAGTTTCATCACTTCTTTTCCACTGGTCGAAAAACGGTAGTGACAAAAAAAATTTTTGAACTTCAAAGATATTGACAATAAAAATGTGCAATTTATGTGCCATATCAGAATTAAAGGAGTTTCAATATTATGGATTGCTTACTATAGGTATAATTGACTGCCCCAAAAGTATCAACTCATATATTGCATTTATTTAAAATTAGTCATGAACTGTAAGCTATTTTTATGGCCAAATTCAATGATATCTTAGGATATTTATCTAAAAATAGTTAGTTTATTACCAATAAATCAAGAAGATGTTTTTAACTACAGAGTAAACCAGAATGCATAGCTAAGAATTATTTCAGAACTGATCTAAACCTTATAACAAATTAGAAATATAATGTACCATATAAGTGAAGGTACATATGAAAATTTATAGTATCTTTGTGAACTATGGCAGCTTACAAATAGCCCTTATTCTGCCTTTACAACTCCCCTTTCCTTAGATTAAATATGGATTCTTCTTTTACATAATATATCCTGATTACAGTTTTCCCTCCTTCTACTCTTCCCAGTTCTTCCTCATGTCCCCTTCTATCAAGATTCATTCCTTTTTCTCTCTCTCATTAGAAAAGAACAGGCTTCTAAAAGATTATAATATCATATAACAAAATAAAAGATGGTAAAAGAAAACAAAAAATATCACATGGAAATTGGACAATACAAACCAACAGAAAAAAAAAGAGAGAGCCCAAGAGAAGGCACAAGAATAAGAGATTTATTCATTTGCAAACTCAGAAATCCCATAACAACGTTGATATGGAAGCAATGCCTTCCTGTGAAGGCCCTGTGCATTCTGCTTAAGTCTCTCTTAGTTATTATGAGCTTTGTTCACCTTAATGTTGAAAGCCTTTGTTTTCTAGGTTTCCTCTGTTTATTCTGGGTGTTACACTCATTCTACCTCTCCTTATATGGGGTTTCCTGAGTCTTGGAGGGGTATTTGATGGAGGCATCTTGCTTAAGGCAAGATGGTCTCTCATTCCATGGTTTCTCATTCTCTCTCTGCATAATGTCTTCATCTTTACAACTTTTAACATGATATTATGAAAATGCATGTGCATCTGACAAAAGCCCAGAAGAGAAGTAGGTATCAACATACAACTTTAGGCACTTGGCTGCACATATTGGAAACCAGGAAACTAGCCATTGTTCTCAGTCTTTTCTTTTATTATTTTTTATTTATAATTATTTTCTTTATTAACATTTCAAATGCTATCCTGAAAGTTCCCTATACCCTCACTCTGCCCATGCTCCCCTACCCACCCACTCCCACTACTTGGCCCTGGCCTTCCCCTGTGCTGGGTCATATAAAGTTTACAAGACCAAGGGGGCCTCTCTT